>NW_025778947.1:0-64907 GCF_021130785.1 Homalodisca vitripennis | reverse complement strand
AAATCACTATACTTAAGAAATAAGAAATTAAATTTTACAAACAATTCTTGTATAGTAATATAAACGATTTTCAATTTAATTGATAAGTTTATTATAAAATGTATGGCTTTAATTTTTAATTTTTATTATGATTTAAATATATTACTAGTAACTAGAAAGAGCCATATTCACACAATTGTTGAAACTGATTTAATATTTCATAGTAGATTTGGGTTTCAAATTCTTTGCAGCTTGCTAAATATCAATATTTGCTACTTTTATTAATCATTATTTAATTTATAGTCTGATTCATTTACATCTAAAATGCAGAATTCAAGATTCAAGATTCAAGATTCAAAAATTCTTTATTCGTACATAGTACAGCGTGTACATGAATAGTGTCAATAAGTTTTTTACAATATACTAATTAATCTATATGTCATTTAAAATTAAAAACTATACAATGTAATAAGAAATAAACAATCCAGAAGCTTAATATACATGAAATACTAAAATTACATACCAGGGCATTCCCAATCTACCTTCCCTCCCAAAATCATCAAGGGAGTACAGAGCCAGATTTATCAAATATATTTTTAACTCTTTTTTCATTTTAATAAAATTTTGTTCATTTATTATTTTTTGTTGGTAGTTTTGTTAAAAATTTATGGCCCATAAAATCAGTTCTTTTTTGAAAAATTCTAGTTTGTGCTGAGGGACATTTCTTTTAAATCTAGTATTATAATGATGTAAAATTTTTGTAGGTTTTGCATTTTCTCTCATTTTGTTTTATATATATCACTGTCTCATATATGTATAGACTGTAAACAGTTAAAATTTTGTGTTCTGAAAACAAATTTTTGACAGATTCTGTTTTTTTTTAGTCTAAAACATTGCTCTAAGAGCTCTCTTTTGTTGGCGGTAAAATTTTGTCTAAATTTTTCTTTGTCGTTGCACCATAAATACTAATTCCCATAGGCTAAGTGTGAATGTAACTAGTGAGAAATATATAGTCCGCAATGTCTGTATACTACAAATCTGCGACATCTGTCGAGTGCATAGATACCAGAAGAACATTTTATAAATTACTGTGCTCAGTGTGTTTGTTCCATGACAGATTCTCGTCAATTATGAGTCCTAAAAAATTTTTGTGTGCTCAACTTGGGATATATCATTATTATTTAAAATTAATATCAAATTTGGGTGTTTATTCTTGATTGTTGAGTGGAAAACGAAATGAAATTTGATTTAGTTGAATTTAAGAGTAATTGTTTGTTATCTAAATATTGTTTAACTAAATTTAGACTAATGTGAGAAGATATTTCTATATCTTCTTCTGAATTACCTGATATGGTGATGTTGGTATCATCTGCAAACAAACAAATGCCACAGTCCTGCGGAACCACCTTAGGTAGTCCATTAATGTAACAGAGGAAAAGTAATGGGCCCAAAAATGGATCCTTGAGGGACTCCGTATTTAATGGTTTCTATTTCAGATTATATTTTCTTATAATGTGACACCTGCTCGGTTTTAATTTAGATGATTGTGTGTTCTATTTCCACGTATTGTTTCCTCTCTGTTAAATATGATTCAAACCATAATAATTCTCTATTTTGAATACCTAGATTGTTAAGAGAGATTAGAAGTTCTTGGTGTGAGACGCTATCAAAATGCCCGTGTGAGATCCAAGAAAATTCCAATTACCTTTTCACCCCTATCCACCGAGTTGATTATTGACTGAATAAAGTCAATGCCAGCGGTAGTAGTGGACTTTCCCGATCTAAAGCCATGTTGTTGCTTATCTAATAATTTATTGTTTTTCTAAAATAATTCACTAATTGAATATAAACTACTTTTTCAAATATTTTAGAAAACACAGGAAGAAGAGACACTGGCCTGTAACATGAGGGGTCATTTTGGGTTACCTTTTTTGAAAATTGGGATTAATCTGGCAATCTTTAGTTGATTCGGAAAATAGCTTGAAATTAGAGATGAATTTATTAAGTGGACTAATGGCTGTAAAATGAATGGAAGTGATTGTTTTATTAGTTGTATAGTAACCTCATCATTTCCAGATGATGGTTTATTTTCAAAAGACATGACAATTTTTTTTAAATGAGTTTCTGAAATCTGATTAAATCTAAAATCTATTATTTGTCGTATGAGCATGTGGAAAATTTAGTTGTTTTTCATTTCTAGAAGGTAAATTGGGTAATACTGTTTTATCAACTACGTTTACAAAAAACTTATTAAATATATTTCCAACCTGTATTGGATCACTTACAACTTCCTTGTTTATATCTCTAAAAACTGTAATATTTTTTTTACAAACTGGTTTTTTATTTATTTCTGTTTTAATTAATTGCCATGTTGATTTTGAAATGTTGCAAGAATTATTAATCTTTTGATCAAAGTATTGCTTTTTTTCAATATATATAGCATTTTTCAATTCCTTTTTCATTTCTTTAACTTTTGATTTTAATTTTATATCCTTAAGTATCCTACAGTTTTTTTCTAAGTCTATCAATTTACACTGCTTGTATTTAATTTCATCAGTTATCCATTTACTTTTGTGATTTTCTTTTTTGGTGACTATCAATTTAGGAAAATGTACTTCAAAATTATAACTAAAAATAGAATAAAACACATCATATTCATACGCACTGGTGCTTGGTAGACATCCGACCATGCCGTATTTGCTAGGCTGCTTAAGAATGACTTAATATTACTCTGTGTAAATTTTCTAATATATTTATTCATTTACACTGTTCTGCCTTTCACCAAGATCTAAAATTTCAATTATCTGTGCATCATGGTCGGAAATGTGTGTTACAAATATTATATTTATTAAACACTAGTAATGTGCAAGTTCCTAAACTCGGTTTTCACTTTAAGTTCTTTTCAGTTTTGTTCTTCTTTGGAACCAGCAATCTAAACAAAACATCAGTTATCTTGGTTCCATAACCAGTTAGTTAGTCCTTGTTAATTGGGCTTTTGCTATCACCACAATAATTTGTTCTGACATATTTACTAGATCAAACCTGAACAACCCAAATGCAAATATTACTATTTTTCAGTTTAAAATACATTTAATGTATATACCGCTGAAAACCTGGAAAGCCAAATACGATTTTAGTAGTTTTTATATTAGAATAAAGATCAAATGAAAAACCAAGAAATATTTAATGAATAATTCCCCAATTCCACTAATAATCTAATGATTTTGGGATCATTTATTGAAATTAATCACATTCGATTATCTTATACATAATGAATATAAAAATAAAATAATTTTTAAGTTACATTTAAAATTTTTTAACACCTTCCTTCTCACCAAAAATTAAATTTATTTCCACAAAATCATTAATTAGTTTTATACACTATGGTGTTCAGAGTATATCAAGTTTACTACATACAATCAATATTTTTTTACTCTGGAATTCAATTCTGAGTAAATTTTAATAAAAAATACTAATTAGAAATGCAACAAGAATCTAAGCAATGATATTAAGAACTATATAGTAAAGATTGTTGAGCTTCAAAGATTAAATTTTCAACCTGATAATAAATCTAAAAAATATATAACCATACAAAATTATGACTCTGCATTTAGCAACAGTGATAGGGCCCGTGATTCTAGACAACATTTCTAACTTTTATATGTTAGTAATTTTTGTCTGCCAAATAACATAAAAAAGTTTGAATGTTTTACTCCAAGATACTTTTCTGGATTTATTGATAAAAATGTAATACACTAAATTAAAATGTCATTGAATATGTAAAATATTGATTTTCAAAAACTTTTGTTAAAATTAAAGAAAAAAGTTATATCTAACAGAGGATTTGCCCAAAATGTCACCTACCTGAATATTTGTCTCCAGAGAATGAGATTTGTCATAATGAACTTGAAGGTCTCTAAAGGACAGGTCCACCAACCCTTGTTCACCAGACCCTAAATCTGCCTTTAGTTCAACTGTAAATATAGGTAGATCCATGGATGCTGGAAAATCAAGATAAAAAAACATCCATTGAGCATCTATAATCCAAACCAGTATTATCAATACACACTACATCTTATCAAACTACACCTTCCAAAACATATTAAAACCAGAAGTTTACAAAACTTGATAATATTTTATTAAACATCTTTATTGGCAATAAACAAACTGAAGAATTTAGCCAAAATACATGGCTATTTTGGGTAGATTTTTGTCTCCAATTTTTCTACTCTAATTGTCTGGAACCTAATTTCCCTATCGATTCAATTTCATTGTGAAGTAAAGCTATTATTACAGTATTTCTCTCACTTCTGAAAGTCAAATGAATTTTTGATTTGTCCATTTATATATAAAATAAAGCATACTTACATTGATATAAAATAAAACATTTACTTTTAGCATTTTAATTTAAAAAGAACATAAATTTCTTTTATCAGCTAATGTAAATAACAAAATTTACAATATATTTCAAATTGAAGTAAAAATACAAAATTACTTACAAATCTGTTGTTTATGTTTTTATTCACAAAAATGAAGTAACTCATTTACAATAATTTAAGACAATTATTCAAAAGCGAAATATTTTTAGCAAAACAAATATTTTATGGGTTTTATCACATAATGTATAAAAAGAAATTTTACTGCTTATTTTCTTTTGTTTTGATTTACATTTTTAAAAGCATACTATGTAGAACAAAAGTGGTGTGAACAATTATGTGTTCATAGCTAACTTTAAACATTATATAATTAAAATACATAAATTCATTAGCAAATTTTCATTTACACTTTTACAATTTTATGACAAATTGCTGATGTGTCTTCTGACTTTTTTAATAGCGATGAAATTCTGAAACCATTATCAGAATGAAATGTGCAACAACTGCTTGACCCCACATTCACAAAGCAAATCAAATGTAATCAATTTATTTCATAAAAAAGCAAAAGATATCACTTAATTCAAATAAAGAGAGCGCAAGACACCCTGATGCATGGTTTTATCTTTCGTAAAAGAGTAACCAAAGATAAAGCTCCTTGGAGAAATGACATCATAATAAAACACACCAAATTATAGAATAAGTTGAGAAACAAATATTTGAAAACCAGGGACAGTGATGATTGGAAAGATTACAAGAGAGCTTAGCAACAACCTGAATAAATTGGTGTGTGGAGGACTAAGAAAACCTTTTTTGCAGAAAAAGTTGTTATCCAATAAAAATCCAAAAGAATTTTGGACGTGCCTAAAGAAATTTAATGTTGGAAATAACAAAATAAAAAGTTTCCCACTTCCATTAAATATTGATGATATAAATAAGTATTTTATTGAAATGGGGTGTGAAAAAGAAGTAAGTGCCGAAAAAATTTTCCTTCTTTAAGGAAAACAGGCGAGAGGAAGTGGTAAATGATTTCATCTTTTCAACAGTAAACAAAGTAACGAAGTAAAATCAGCAATGAATGAAATTAAATCAAAAGCAGTCGGGAGTGATGAAATTTCAATAGATATGATCAAGGCTGTGAGTCCGTATGCCATAGAGGCCATTACACATTTGATAAACGAGTCATTAATAAATGAAATATTTTCCTGAACACAGGAAAATTAGTCTTGTACACCCTTTGCCAAAGGTGGCAACCCCTAAATGTGATTGAACAGTGAAGGCCCATATCGATATTACCCGCAATATCCAAGATTCTCGAGAAAATTGTAACAAGACAAATTGTTAATTATATGGAAAGAGAAAACATTTTGCCAACACAATCTGGTTTTAGGAAAAGCCACAGCAGATGCACTGCCCTAGTAAAACTTATTCAGTGATCTGATCGATGAAAGAGACCAAGGAAGATATAGCTCAGTTGTAATGCTTGACTATTCACAAGCGTTTTATTCAATAAATCATGAACTGCTGGTAGCAAAGATGCAGCATTTATGGATTTGTGGCAAAAGTGTAATAGATTGGGTCAAATCATATCTAGATGATAGGAGCCAGATTACAAAGTTGGGAGCTGAGGTATCCGCTGTCTTGTTTAAATGTAGAGGTGTACCTCAGGGAAGTTGTCTGGGCCAATTCTTTTCAACCTGTACACATCAGATTTTCCTTCATGTGTGCAAAACAGTGGAGTACACCTGTATGCAGATGACTCACAATTGCACTTGTCATATGCGCCTGGCAAACATTGAAGAGGCGTTTCTGAGGATTAACTCTGATCTAGAGAGAATCAGCCATGACAATGGTCGCATGACAATGGCCTCAAACTCAATGTTAGCAAGTGCACTGTGATTCATCTTGCCCCACAAAACCTTGTAGAGGCCCTAAGTGACAGGGGTCTGAGAGTCACGATCGGCTGGCGAAAGTTTGGCTGTTTGTGACAGCGTGAAGATTCTCGGCGTAGTGCTGGATAGGGACCTTACGTTTTCCAACCATGTCACATACCATCCAGCGTGCCATTGCAGGTTAAGGGGTCTCTACAGGTTTAGGGATCTGCTGCCGGAGTCTGCAAGGCTGCAATTAATGCAGGCTTTCGTGTTCTCTGTGTTTTACTATTGTTATCCTGCTTATGGCAACAGTAATCTCGAAGGGAGACCAGGAGCGAATCCAGAAGCTTCAAAATTCCACAATTCATTTTGTTTTCAAATTGAAACACTTTGATCATGTTTCTCTCTTATCGAGATGCTGTTGGCCTATTGCCAATGGAAACTGTGTGCAGGATACAGACCTGTATTTTAATTCACAAGGTTCTTGTCTGACGGAGAGCCTTAAGTGGGAGGCTCTCATCCCGGGAGGAGGTTTCAAAATACAGAACCCGTCATGTCACGCACTTGCTACACTTTCCAAAAGTGAACCTGGAATTGGGTAGGAGGAGCTTCTCTTACTTCGGCCCAAAATTGTACAACGAACTCCCCGAAAACCTCAAACGAGTAAAACTAGATTCATTTAGAATAAAAGTAAAGGATTTTTATAAAAATACTCATGTAGTTTAAGTTAGTTCATTATTTAGTTACTGTTAAGTTTAGTGTGTACTTGTTAAATATTGTTTGTTGCAACCTATTTTAAATATTTATAATGATTGGCCTAAGTTATTCTGAAAAACAGTCTTGTACTGAGAAATGCTTGGAAATAAAAGGCTTATTTATTTATGCAGTAATTTTGCTGAGCACCATAATTAGTCAAGATCCATCTACATATTGTATAAATCAAGGGCAAACTGTGGTTGATTAGTGACCTGTATTCTTTAGTTCAGCTTTAATAATTAATGTTAATTAGTATCAAATGCATGTTTTAGAGATAGAGTGCATGAAGTTGACACACAACATGGTTGTTGTGATTCCTGACTTATGCGTGTCACAACGCTCTGATATTATTTGTTTACTTTAACCTACATTGTGGTTATGTTAGTTACCTAACTGAGGAAGAGATCAGATTGTAGATCTCGAAACGTAATGTTACTGACATTTTTGTATTACTTACGGTGGCAAATGTTCTGGAAAAAATCCTGAATTCTTCATTAAGGGCAATTTACTAAGTGAATTAAAATAACGTTAATTCAGGCAATTACAGGATTTCCTTTTTTGTAACTTGTATTTCATTTGTTTGAAAATATTACATGTTATACCTGTAAAACTATATACTGCAATTGTCTCCTATAATTTTTGTGAATATATTGCTAATATTTAAACATTATGCTAACATCTTCATTTATGATAACATTTAAGCATAAATGAAGAGAAAACCAAAAATAATGGAGTGTGGGAGAACAACCCAAATAAACAATGAAAATAATATAGAAAATAGAAGGGCACAAATTTGAAAAAGTAAACAACTTCACTTATTTGGGAGTAATGCTGACGAATAATAATGAAGAAGACATGGAAATACAACAAAAGAATAAATGCAGCACACAGAAGTTTATCAGCATGCTACAAGCTACAGTATTAAGCTCTCGACTACTATCACACAAAACCAAACTCCGTATACAGGGTGTATATTATGTCTGGAAACACCCAAATATATCCTTTAATAATTTAAATATAAATTTGAAACCTCTTACAATCGTGATAGAGATTGGGCATCTACTTTTTGGAACAATGTTTTGTTATGTCACACCAACGGGGGACGTCCTGCCGAGGGTATCGTGAATATTCTTAATGGAAGCCTATACCTTGTGATACATAATTTTTAAAGGTAATAAGCTTACTGAATTGAAATGCCACAAACCGCATCTCAAGGGAATTATTCTATCAGAAAATAGAGCATTTTTAGTATTGAAAATTTACTGATGTTCAACAATGTAATTTTAAACATGGTTCTTGCCACAAAATGTGTTACACTAATTTTTTAGCATTTTTTTTAAATGTTCACATTAAATAAAACAAAAATTTCATTTTAAGCTGGTTCTATTAGCACAAATTTGCCAGTTTTTATTACAGTACAATTATGGAAATACTTATGTTATTGATTTATTATTACAAATAAAAAATAAATGTATGCTGTTAGAAAAGTCTTACAACAAACGTTTTACCTGCATTTGGTGTCAAAGCAATTGTTCGAACTGTGTTCCTTCTACGGTTTGACAATGAGCCAATCTTGTGTAAAATGATTCGACAGAGTTGCCTAACATTTCTTCAGTTATCAAAGCAATCTCCTCTATAATCCTGTTTCTTAGGTCTTCCAAATTATGAGGCTTTCTTCTATAAACATTGGATTTTAAATGACCCCATAGGAAATAATCGATTGGTGGACAAATCCGGAGATCTTGGAGGCCATTCGATTTCTCCTCTTCGGCCAATCCATTTATGAGGAAACCTTAAATCCAAATACTACTCTCTTACCTGTCTCCCATAATGGGGTGGAGCACCAACCTGCTGAAACCATACATTATCAAAGTATTCTCCTGATGCAATTTTTGAATAGCTGGGATTATTTCATTTTGGAGCATATTGTAGTAAAGTTCGGCATTTAAATTTCCATTGATGAAAAAGGGTCCAACAATTTTGTTACCTAAAATTCCACACCATACGTTCAGTTGTTGTGGTGTTGCTGTGAATGGGACTTCAGTAATCCAATGTGTGGGTTTTCACTAGCCCAGTAACAAACAGCAATTGTGCCTGTTAACATTGCCATTTAGGAAAAAAGTTGCCTCATCAGAAAAATAGTATGTTGGTCAGAAAATCTCTATTGTCATCACATTTGCGCATCACAAGTTCACAAAAACTCAACTCTTCTGTCGTAATCATCCTCACTTAACTGTTGGACTAAATGAACTTTAAATGGTTTGTATTTATTAATTTTCAAAATCTTACTCTCACAGACATAGGGTGTATATCATGTTGCTGTGCAGCTTTTCTGAGCCGATGTATGTGGGTCTTCAATAAATGTTTGCAAAACATCTAGTGCATGTTCTTCATCTGTTGCAGATTGTATCCTACCCGACTTTGGCCGATTACGTACACTCCCTGTCATTTCAAAACGCTCAATAGTTTTTGATATTGTTGAAACACTTATGGGATTCCTTTCTGGGAAAGTGTCAATTAAACAAATTACAAACTTCCCGATAAGATCTTTGACGATCGCCATATCCTCGCATCATCAACAGAGTAATTCGTTCTCTTTCAGACAATTCCATTAAAATGCCAAATAAAAACTGAACTACTGTAATTAGATAACTTGTTGACAGCAATGCTTCAGAGACACTGATGAACTCGACAGGAATGATATGACCTTTGTCTATTTGTAATTCCCAAGCTTAGACCTGTCTAGTGAAAGCTCCATGCTCAAACAAACTGAAACCTGTAGACCAGATGATTAATAACACAATAATGTTTCTCATAGGCTAGTGACCTTTTGTCTCTTTAAACCTTCCTGCTGACTGGGAAAACACCAAGTTACAGATTCATAAGTAATCAGAGAAAAGTGACTCATAAGTTTTATTCATTGTAATAAAAAACTGTTAAATTTGTACTAATGAAACCAGCTTAAAAATAAATTGTTTATTTTATTTTAATTGAACATTTAAAAATGCTAAAAAATTAGTGTAACACATTTTGTGGCAAGAACCATGTTAAAATTACATTGTTGAACATCAGTAAATTTTCAATACTAAAAATGCTCTATTTTCTGATAGAATAATTCCTTTGAGATGCGGTTTGTGGCATTCAATTCAGTAAGCTATTACCTTTAAAATTATGTATCACAAGGTATAGGCTTCCATTAAGAATATTTCACGATACCCTCGGCAGGACGTCCCCCGTTGGTGTGACATAACAAAACATTGTTCCAAAAAGTAGATGCCCAATCTCTATCACGATTGTAAGAGGTTTCAAATTTATATTTAAATTATTAAAAGGATATATTTGGGTGTTTCCAGACATAATATACACCCTGTATATAAAACCATTATAAGACCAGTTTTGTTATATGGCTCAGAAAACTGGGTGTTAAGTAAAAAATATAGTCTGGATAGGGTCCATAGTATTTGAGAACAAATTATTGAGAAAAATCTGTGGGTCAACCCTTGAAGATGGAGAGAAAACATAATGTTAGAGTTGAGGGCAACTATATATGGACCCAGACATAGTGGCCGAGGTGAGAAGTAGGAGAATGAGATGGGCTGGCCATTTAATAAGGAAGGAGGACAACTCCTTAGTCAAGAACGTCCTTGTAAACAATCCGGAGGGCAGAAGACCACCAGGAAGGCCCAAGTTGAGATGGCGAGACCAGATCAGAAAAGAGACATAAGAAAACTGGGAAGAAGGGAAGAAGAGGCAATGGATAGAGAGATCTGGAGGCAGTGTGGTTGGCGAGGCGAGAGTACCACCTTGGGTACCAAGAGCCACGGCAGTAAGTAAGTAAGTATATTGCTAATATATACACTGGCACATAATTTACCTTTTAGTATGAATGAGGACTGCTGCCGCAGAGCAGCTCCTGGTTAGTGGGAGTGTTCAGGTACATCCTAGCTCGTAGTTTGGGGTCAAGATTGAGCGTAGTGACACCTGTGAGCTCAGAGTCCTCCTCGATGTCCTGCAGTGGACGCTCCACCATGTCGCTCACAGAGAGAGGCTCAGTCTGCTGAGTAGTCTGTTCACTCACCATGTAAACTCACCGTCTCTAACACCTGCTCGTACTGCTGACGTGACAGAGAAACCTTCAGCGGTTGTCACTTACACTCGCTCGCACCTACCACAATCACAATCCATCAGCTTTCACTTCAAATAGTTTAAACTATAATACTGTCACACTTGGATATTTACAATGTTCCTACAAGATCGGTCCCAAGGCTTTTGACAAACAACGTACAAAAAATGGCATTTACTAAAGACTCCTACATAATTTCCAAAAGAGAACAAATTAATTTACACCAACATGTTGACTTGTGATAACACATTATTTTAAACTCTTGAACCAAAGAGACAATAGAATGGCAAAGCTTTGTCAATAAGCAATTGACAATATCACTGGTTATAAACGGCTCTACAGGTGATAGTCAAGTCATTGTAGAGAAACAAAGCTAGTACTCTAATACCAGTGCTCGCTTCACTGAGCGCAGAAGTCTTAACCCTTATAACGTCACAGACGCCGTATGGCGCATAGACAAACTATCTCCAAACGGCAAAGACGCAAGTACGGCGCATCGACACAAAACTGCGTCTATTATCAAATTTAAGTTCCTTTTAAATCCGATCAATGTCACTAACGGTATGCGTCAACCATTGTGTGTGGGTTATTGACCTATGTCAAGCGTCAAAAATATAGCTGTCGCGTTACATTGTTTGAAACAATAGACGCGGTGTCTAGACACTCTCCCCGCCACACGGCACAGACGCCGTACAGCGTGCGCGCTTTTGTTTGCAGTTTGGCTTTCAGGTAGTGCGTGTCTAACCATCGCTGAGTCGGTTTCCTTCGTCATGTTTTCTGTTTATAATAAAAGAACACTATTAGGTTAGTTGTATATTTACAAATCATGCATTTCTTTTTTATATTTATCACAAGTGTAATTTATATAATTGTCTGGTAATGTTTATAGTTTAGCTAATAAAATTTTGTGTGCCTATTATTTTGACTTTATTTATATCTACAATTTAATGACCCATAAATATGTACGTACAAGATAATTTTAAAAATTTTTACTTTTTTTATACTTACCATAATTATAGAAAGTAAAAATAAAAATGAACTTTACACATTAAAAATTTTTTTTTTAAATATTGTGCCGTTTGCTGGAAGTCGTGAAAAGATTATACTGACGTTATAAGGGTTAAAAGTAAAAGTAAAGTTTATAATTTATTCACTACCAAAATTTGTACTTTCACTCATAATTCTGTTTTCATGTTCCATCATCAGAATTTTCTATGACCCAGACTGGCCAGGATCCTAATTTCTATTTATTAAACATATTGCTAAACTAAACAATGGATTTTGAGTCTTTGAGTAATTTCTGTTACATAAATTCCATATAATTTAATATCTTCTAATGACCAATTAGTTTGTTAACATCCTCACAGACCTGACCTGATTTAAAATGTATTCAGATTCAACAAAAGGTTCTAATTGATGTAAAGTTTCATAATTTATTGATTGTAACCTGAGTATTCAATGAGTGAATCTAAACACTGAACTTGGTCACAATTTAATTTGTTCATTTAGTTCCTTGTGACATATAAAGATAGACAAAAAATGTGTTTATACGATAGATAAAAAATCCTATCTTAAAGTGGGCATGTGGTGTTAGAAATGTATCACTGTAACAATATTTTAAAATGCTGCTGGTCTGACCTGGAAGTTATTCTGACGCTCTGGCCGCAGTGAACTCTGGCCCTGACTCGAGCAGAATGTTCTCAGAGTGCCTCATATGCATCTGGCCAGCCTGGTGATCCACTGTCAACTGTTATCACTGTGTCGTACAACACTGGCTTACCTGGTCCGCACAAACTGTACAACTTCTCCCACTCTCTGCATCATTGGGCCTCTGTCACATATGACATTGTTTAAGTGTTACAAGAACAGAAACATTGACACCTTGAGAACTAGGGAAAACACTTTGTAAAATTAAGGAAAGGGTAGAGCAATGTGAATTAATAGTTAGGAGTGACAACCATCAGCACAACACGAAAAATAACTGGAAACTGGAACAGCCTTTTTCTAGATTAAGTGTGTCACAAAACTGGTTTGATTGTATCAGCATAAAAATGTTCAATATGCTGCCTCATTGGGTACACCAGTTAAACTTAAATAAATTCAAAATGGTTTTGTATAGATTTTTGGTCAATAAGCCTTTTTATAGTCTTAAAGAATATCTTGAGTTGCCCTTGACTGACCTTAACCTTGCCTTTTTAAGCTTTAGACGGTTGATTCAAGTTTTAGGTTTTTAAGGAAACGTCAGCACTTTTTGATGAAATGTTATTGTTAAATGTATTTTGTTAAATATAATGTAGAGATAGGCTAGATTTTAAACGTGACTTGGTCTATTTACTTGTAAAAGTTAAATGACTTAATAAATTCTTGATTCTTGACTAGTATCTACTGTCTTCTTCAAGTGTCAAACCCTTCAAAATTCCTTTAAGCATAACAAAAATAAACAATTCAAAACATGGTAATAAACACACCAATATCAAAATAGACAAAAAAAAAGCTATTTTAAACATCCTAGTCCATTTATATTTATTAGTATTATCAAATCGTCACTATCATTCATTACAATACCACTACATCATCCTCAATGGCTGATTAACAACCTTTACTGTTGCTCTATACTGAAACCAAATTACTCACAATGTGGCTCTGTGCTGCAAGGCGTCTGCCACACAGTCAATCTTGTCAAACATGTTCGCTGCATTGTTAAATCAGGTGATTTTTCTCATATTGTAATGGGAGTCTCTTGTGACTCATAAAGATGCATTACTTCAGTGCAATAAGGTTCATCAAATTACTCATGAAGATGGTGGACTTTGATGATTGATAGTATAGGTCAGCACTAGAGCGCTCTACACGCAATTTGTGGAACTACCAGATTGTGTTCTGTTAAGGAGCGCTACCGTGAACAGTGTTTTACTATATTATGAGTCAATCCACACACTATTTATATTGAATTAGACTAATGATGTTGTCTAATTCCCCAAGGATCTGTGTTGGGGCCTGTTACTTTTTATATTATTTACTAATGATTTTTCCTAAGGTTTTACATCCAGTACAGTAATTTAGTCATGTATGCTGACGATTCTATGCTATTAACTGCCTCAGTGGAAAATCTAGAAATAAAATTCATACATTGCTGTTAACATTGCTATGGACTACTGAAGAAACAATGACCTGGTTTTCAATGAATCAAAGACAAAACAAATTTCATTTGGGAACAAGAAGGATGACATTTCAGATCTACCAAATCTTCAATCTGTTAGCTCAACTAATTATCTTGCAATCATTGTTGATGACTAACTCTCTTGGCTAAATCATATTGATAACTTATGCCTTAAGCTTAGCTCCGCAATCTGTGCCATAAAAAGGACGAAAGCTATAAGCACGAAAAAAGCCACAATAACAGCCTATCATGCTCTGTTTTGATAAGCCATATGAGATATGGCTTAGCGGTTTGGGGTGGTTCAAACTGAAAGAAATCTCCAACGAATCCTCATTCTTCAAAAAAAGGCTCTAAGAATCATGGGCGGCTTGGGATTTAGAGAGAGCTGTAGAGGGGTATTCAAAGAGTGGAGGTTATCAACAGTAGTCAGCCTTTATATTGTAGAGTGTATTGTGATAGCTACAACTCATAATGTCCAACAGCACCAAGACATTCACTCTTACAATACTAGGCATGCCAATAACTTTACTTTGCCAATCCACAAGTTAACTCTCTCTGAAACAAAACCAACCTATGCTGGAGCAAAATTCTTTAATAATCTAGGGATGAGCTGAAGAAAATGGAAGGAAGGAAGTTGAAGAAAAGCCTGCACTTCTGGTTCCAAGAGAGACCCTTTTACTCAGTAAAAGAATTCTTGAATTGGCCGACTCGCAGAGAATGTGGAGACCTAGGCAGCTAATGACAACAAACCTGGGAAAAATTTTAAGATAATATGTATTTGACGCCATTTCCTTCTTGATGAATGTGAAAATAAAGAATTGTCCTGTCTTGTCTTGTCTTGTCTACTTAAAAGTTGTAAGCAAATTTACTATATAAAGCTTCGAAACATGATTAAAAGATCTACCGCGCAATGAAGGCTGATGCAATATTAATAATTTAACAGACAATGAAAAGCAGCTGAAATCGGTGCAAACAAGCGATACAACTGTGCATGTTTATCATGAGTGGCTCATGGCACACACATGAAATAACTGTAAGCAAAATAAGTCATATGCGGCATGAGTCAACTGTGGCTCATAAGTAATAATATACTTTTTTGTAATAATTATAAAATATACTTCATGCAAATTCAAATTCAATCCCAATAAAATCAGTAAAAAAAAACTGTTAAAAATATATGTCCCACAATACAGAGTAGGTTTGATGAAATCTGGTAGGATTCACAACTAAAATTACTGAGTTAACAGTGAACCACCATGCTACAGTGAATGTATTATAAAAACCAAAACTGTTAACGAACTTCAAAGACCTCTTTGCAGCTTCAAAGCAAGGTCTAAGCCCTGATAAGGTAAGAGATAAGCCCATCATCAATATCTAAAACAGTAGAGATTTGTAACAAATCCATTCTAGAAACTTAGAAGTATATCAGAAGTACATTGATTTAAGCTTTCCATACAAAATATTCTTAAATACTCATGTCGATGTTTACTTTTGAACCCTTAATGACACTTTATCCTCTGATGGCTGGAATATTTCCTACTAATACTGTGACAGGCAGCAGTTCTTCATCGTAACAAGTGCTAGATGAAATTTAATAGGGGTATCTATAAAAGAACAGTGACAAACCTTGTTTGAAACAGAATAGTAATACAAACTCAAGTGATCCAGAGAAGGGAAAACTGAAGTGCCAAAACAATTCTTCACCCAGCTTATATTATGAATGTGTATCTCATAAGAGGGTTATCACCTGTCAAACCAGTACAATGGAGATCCGGTAATCCGAACTAATTGAGACCGAACCCAATCCGGATTACGCGATTGTTTGGATTAACCGGATTGACAGAAAAATATGGTGCTTAAAATGAGAATGGGTCTATTTTGTTATAAAATTATCCACATTGTTTATTAAAACACAATTTCTGACTGTTGTACTGTATTTCATGCAACAAATGTGTTGGACTGCGAATACTAAGCACAATATCGTAGTTCACTTGTGTAGCGCACGTTGGACATGTCTACACGCTATGGACCAGACTGTACTTCCCCTTCCTCGGGG
Source organism: Homalodisca vitripennis (assembly GCF_021130785.1). Lineage (NCBI taxonomy): Eukaryota > Metazoa > Arthropoda > Insecta > Hemiptera > Cicadellidae > Homalodisca > Homalodisca vitripennis. Next base: position 48,586 of record NW_025778947.1, on the reverse strand, counting down.
TGCCAAAAATACACACACTGACTCATAGAACAGCTGCACATTGCGCTGTAGTCGGCAGTGTGCCATCTGTTGTTTTAGTGCAAACATCGATTCCACTGTTGTTATTATTTGTGTAATAAAAGTGTGAGAGCTCATTGTTATAACGAGTAAGCAAAAGCATACCACTGTTACTCTTAAAGATGCTAGCTTTAGCTTTAGAAGGAAGTGACGAAGAGAACCTGTGTGATAAAGGAGAGTTGATGCCACACGCAGAAGGTGCAGTAGCGCTTGAACTTGTATGATACTTCGAGCAAGATGATACTGCTACACCTGCCGATATAATGTTTATGACACGATAACGAAACTACACATCATCCAATAGACTATCTTCAGTGCGAGAAAAGACAATTACTGAATTCATGTCTTTTAACAAATTAATATTGTGCTAACAATAATATCAGTACGGTACACCCAGTTTTGTTTGATTTCACTTCTTAATTTAACTCATACTTAACCTATAAATTTCATTTTGGTACTGTATTTAAACTTCATTATTTATGTACCGTAAACTATTTGACCTAATAAAATACTGTACACGTATTTAATGAAACTTTCTTTACTAAACGACGCACCCATTCTCATTTTTTAGGTAATTAGCTGTTATAACTGTGCATTATCATTGTAAATAAATATAATAATTTACTCCTGGACCTGTTTGGATTAACCGGACGTTCGGATTAAACATGTTCGGATTTTCGGGACTCCACTTTTAACTTTGATACATTACTTGGGTATTTATTATTATTTTTAAGTAAAAATAAAATTAATATCTATCAAAGATTAAAATTTACCACTGAACTTTTTAACAGCAATTTCTTCTCCTACAACATTTTAACAACCTTTTATAATCAAAACAACACATTATTACTCTCTTTTTGAAACACCTGTTTAAAACATATTTAAAAAATTAATGATTAGATCAAACCGTTGTTATGTTACAACTTGTTCATAAGTTCACAAAGTATTTGACTTTAGTGACAGTTGCCATTAAAAGAATCCCATTATAGCTCTTTTTTGATTTTGCGAACTACCTTAGGTCTTTTTATCATCATCTAATTGAGAAGAATAAGAGTGACTCACTCGGCCAGATGTTTCTGTATATCCAGAGTGTACACATTCATGTCACGTATCTCTATATCGTAATGGTCACAGACATCGGAGTCGTATAGCCATGAGCTCAAGGGTTCGGGCTGATTGTTGGTGAGTGACATACGGCCCAGGTGAGCCACTAACACTTGGGTGCTGTTGGGCGCTCGCGGTAACACCACCACCGGCGTGTCCAGGATCACATCCCACCTGCAGGCACAGAAGGAACAGAATTACATAACGGTTTCCACTTATGAAGTGTGCCAAAAACTCGTGACTTTTCATAACACGTCAACTGTTACAACAAACATTTGAGACCGGAAAACAATGATAGCTTAAAAAAGTAAAGGTTTCTGTTTACTTTTTATCCTGAAAACACTTATTTTGGTAAAATTCCAGTTCATACAATATTTTACTATTGTTTAACTTAAGCATTTTAAGTTTGTTCACTGATTTTATGGCACTGAACTATATTCTCATAGTTGTTTAGAAGACAAAATTTGAGAACAGTACAGGCAGATTTGGTAAAATGGATTCAATTTTTTGTTGGCTTTAAATTATGGTATTATATAATAGATACTGTTAAAATGGTATAAAAATATAAAGCCAAACAATTAATAAACTAAAATTACTCACGTAATACACTACTTTAATTCTGAACAGTTATCAAAAAAAAATATCATACAAACAAAACTAAACAAACAATTTAAAGCAATGGATACAAGGTCCCAGAATATTTGAACACATTCAATTTTCTTGTATCACTTAAAAAAAAAAATAAAATAAAAATTAATATACACAGGGGTAATCAGAAAGAGAGTGAAATTTGTAAAAATCTGGTTTAAACTGTGCAAATCGTTTTATTAATGTGTTTTAAACAATATGACATCATAACTTTTTAGGAAAATTGTAAACCATATTGCACTATCTGCTGATGGTATGCCACACACGTGTCACGTAATTCGCTTTGCTGAGGTTGATACAAAATTTCAAGCCTATAGCTCATTTCATTCTCGAAAATGGCCTGTGGATAGAGAAACAAAGTGTATTCCTGTAATTATTGTATGTATGTAAATGTAGTTCTGTTCTATAGACATCATACAGGACAGAAAATTCGGACATCCCTCCAACAGACAAAATTGTGTCAGCCTATTGAATTATAGGCTTCAACGACACACAGCCAACTCAATAGTTGAAGATGTACCATTACAGAATTCTTCTTTTACATTCTTGTCTATGTGGAAAAAGAAGTTTCATGCATAATATAAAGTCTTCAGATGATTGACTTTTTACTCTTTTTTACTGTATTCATCAGTGTTGCCAGAAAGTTTAGGGACACCCCACATAAAGTGATATACTACTTGTGCCCCTATACTAACAGCAGATTGGCTAACTCTATATATTTCCCCATTAACGCAGTGGAGAACGAAGTATTTTGGTGTGACTTTCATTACATTATGTATAAAATCTTTCAAAATATGAACTTTTTTGTGATTTTAAAACTTTAGAGGAAACACCTGTTTTTTGAAACATTAAAAATTTATAACTTCTAAAATAAATGTCCAATCATCTTAATAATTGGTACGTTGTTTTAACATAAGATATGGAGTAAATAAATGCTATTGTGGCAAGTAGAAAAAAGTAACTCACAGTTTGGTGATCGCTCAAAGTTCCTTTATTTTTATTTTTTTCGAAAATGAAAAACTGATAACTTTGGTGCGTTGTAGCGCTCGAACTATGAGAGTGGTAGGCAATCCACGCACACCAGCTTGTTCCTCACAAAACAGAGGAATGGATATTGATGTGCACACACTCCTTTTTCATCATTAGCTTTGTTGCCGTCAGATACAAACATCGCCGTTTCCGTGTTTGTGTTAAAAAAAAAATAAAGGAACTTTGAGCGATCACCAAACAGTGAGTTATTTTTTTTCTAGTTGCCACAATAGCATTTATTTAGTCCATATCTTATGTTAAAATAACGTACCAATTATTAGGATGATTGGACATTTATTTTAGAAGTTATAAATTGTAATTTATAACTTCTAAAATAAATGTCCAATCATCTTAATAATTGGTACGTTGTTTTAACATAAGATATGGAGTAAATAAATGCTATTGTGGCAAGTAGAAAAAAGTAACTCACAGTTTGGTGATCGCTCAAAGTTCCTTTATTTTTATTTTTTTCGAAAATGAAAAACTGATAACTTTGGTGCGTTGTTTTTCATTCGTGCATTGTTTTTCAGTTGTTATCAGTCCGCCGAGCAGAACGGATCGTCGTCGTTATCTCTAGTGCCGGTCATATCCTGCCCATAAGTTCTAAGTGCTGTGCTGTCCGTATCTGTGGATACAGGTTAAATTATATTTAAATTACTTTATTTTTTAATTTATTTAATTTAATTATCATGTCAGAAAAGTGCGGAAAGTGCGCTGTTAACATTATAGCTAGTGACATTGTAATTAAGTGCGTCGATTGCGCATTGCTCTTCCACTCTTTGTGTACCAACCTTAGGTTCCTCTCAGAACTTAACCAAGCAGAGAGTTAAGAGCTGGAAGTGTGAATTGTGTAAGGGAGAATCCGCGTTAACGGTATCTAATAAAAGTAATGATGACGCCGCAGACGGGACGAAAAAACTATCCTCGACGCTATTCACTCAATGGACACTAAATTAAACACTAATATAAGTCAGGTGAAAAGGATCGATTGACTCGTTGCGGGAGGAGTTTCAAAGGTTAAACGAAAGATGTGCGGCGATGGAAGATAACCACATCGAACTTCAGCGTCGTTGTGCCAAGCTGGAGGAGAACAATGGCAAATTACAGGATGAAGTCCAGGATCTGCAGCAGTAGCGTCTCAATGACTCTGAGCAGCACTCTCGATGTGCAAAATATAGAAATTATCGGGGCTACCAACTACCGAGGGAGAAGATATTTACACTGTACTTGAGAAAGTAGCTTGCGTGCTCGGGGTTGATTATGCTGTAACAGACATATCGGTAGCGCATCGACTTCGGCTTTTCTCAAAGAAACATGCCTATGCACCAATAATAGTGCAGTTTGTCTCCCGGAGGATGAGGGAAGCGTGGTTGGCGGCGTCAAGGAGCAAACGAGGCCTCAAATCTACGCAGATCTCAGCATCGCTTCCAGAGAGCCAAGTGTTCATTAATGAACAGCTAACACCCCACAACAAGACTCTGCTAGGACGCGCCCGGAGGTTGCAGCGGGAGAGGAGGATCCACTACGCTGGCTTTTTCAACAACAAAGTGCTGATCAAGCCTGCTGAGGGCGAGCCTTCTATCCGGGTGCTTCAGCTCAAGGACCTAGACCGCTTTGACAAGTAATCATAGAACTTTTAAATATTTAAATATTATTATTCATTGGCTGCTGAATACATATCTATAGGCTACACAATATTTATTTACTTTATAGACCAGAGAATAAAATTATTTTATTATTTAGATTACAGTATAAAAGATTTATTTGATCAAAATATATTGCTTATTTTATACCTTGTCAACGTAAAATTCCTTTATCTCTATCAAAGTATAATATCTGCCAACACTAATGCTAATAAAGTAGTATCAGAAAACATGCTATGAGTAACAAAATTTAGAATAAATACTTATAATTCAGCTTGTATGTTTTAACCGAAGTAAAATAAATTAAATTTATGCAAAGTTGACGCTTGTACTATTACTTAATCATGATTTAATGAGTTATGTATTATTCATTATTATAATTAAACCACAGTTCACTTAAATTTTGTTTAAAACCATTTTATTTATTATGAATCTCAAACTGACCTTTTCTCTTTGATTATATAATTTATAAGTATTTAACGGACTAACAGTTAAAAATAAAATAACAAACAAGTTCTTATGCTATGTTTAACTTCAATGTCATCTCACAAGAATCAGTTATATGATTTGATGCGCTAAGGCCTATATAGCCTATATAATGTAAATATTATCCTTATTATTAATTATTATGTAACAATTATTATTTTAAACTTGTTTACTTGTCCATAGCATAATGTTGTACTCTGTATTCAGTATCATTATTTTAAGAGTCGAAGAGTTGTAGTATAGTTCTCATTATTTGTTGGTTTCGAATATAATTTCTCCCTATAAGTATAATTTAGAGTAAAGTTGAATTAATATTATATTTTTCCCTTGTTCACATTTAATCACGGCTGAAGTTGCACAATGTTCAAAGATTTCTTACCATTTAGTATACTTTAGTATTATAGCCTAAGTGGAATTAGTTTTGGTTTTTTAATAATATTTTTGTACTAATTTATGTATGAGCACATAATGTAACTAAAAGACCTTTTTTATTATGACTTAATTTTGTCTTAAACAATTAAATTTTGTTTCTTTTCATTGATTAGATTTCTGTTTAGATTGATACAGAAAATATTCATAATACATTAAAGATATAATTTTTAGTTTTAGTCATATGGCACGAGTAGCACTTCATTTAAATATTATTGTTGTACTGGGCAGGCAGAATGATGTGAGGCTGTGATGACACCGCTCATGCTGGATGACGTTTTTGATGACAATATTCCTTTTCAATTGCCTTGAACTGGAAAGTTATGATAGCTGTTTAGATTTTTTTCATGATAACGGCAGTGATTGTTTAAGAATTTTTCATACAAACATAAGAAGTTTTTTCAAAAAATTTTGATGAATTAATGGTATATTTAAACGAGTTTTGTCATACACTTGATTTGGTAATTATGTCGGCGGAGTGTTGGCTGAGGGGAGGAGAAGAGCACGTACACATTCAGGGATTTGATACGTTAATTACTAACACACAACGGAACCAAAACGATGGACTTATTATATTAGTAAACAAACGGTTATCAGTAAAGGCTGCTCAGATAGCGTTAGGTGACGTTTATGGTATCGGATTGGACTTTACTTACTCAAATAAAATGTTTAACTTACTTGCTTTATACAGAACCCACGACAGTAATCTTGATTTATTTTTGGATGGACTAGAAAACTACTATGACGGTACTGGACTAAATAAAACATGCATATTTGTTGGAGATATTAATATAGACTTATTGAAGACTAATTCAATGACTAATAGATATTTAAGTTGTCTGCATGGCGCTTGGCTCATACAGTGTATTTCTAAACCTACTAGTGTCAAACAACCTTCAATCTTGTCTGGATCATATATTTGTGAGGATCAGCGATATAAATAGAGTAAAATCAGCTGTGATCCAGACAAATACAACTGACCACTACAGCACTGGACTCACTATCTCTGCAGCGGCTCCGCCTTGCCCTGATATTCACACCGACAACTATACGCCCCACACTTATACCGACCACGCACTGCTGACTAACAATTTGTCACTTGTCGACTGGACCCCCGTCTTAACATGTTTTGATGTTAATCAATGTGCTAATATATTTAAGGAGAGAGTTCAAAATTCAATATCAACTGCTAAAAAAACCAATAAAAATTAACTCTGCCAGAAACAAAAACTAAAACCATGGATTACTTCTGATCTCGTTCGTTGTATTCGTACTCGGGATGGGTTGAGTAGAAGAATAAAAAAACAGCCATTTAATGTTATTTTACGCAATCAATATCAAAACTATAGAAGATTTTTAAGTTCTTCGCTGAAAACAGCTAAAAGGGACTATTATAGAACCAAAATCATTCATTCCAACGGCAATCCCAAATTATTTTGGGGAATAGTCAATGAATTAGCAGGGAGATCTAAAAGTCGAGAATCATTTTCCCATTAGTAAATATTTGTCTACGGCATCTGTTGTCACACCGAACTTATTAAAACAAATAACTAACGAATTCAATTTTTTCTTGGGGCCGTGGGACAGAATCTAGCAAATGAAAATCAATACGGGAGGTCATCCAGTTATAAATGATGCTGACTATAGACAGAACACTGACTTTATATTTCACACTGTGACAGAATTGGACATCATTCATCAGGTGGCTGGACTGCGGGGAGGGTCTGCGCCGGGCCTCCTCGATGATGTTTCGGCTAATATTCTAAAACTAAATATCAATTTTTTTCTTCCACCCTTACTTCATTTAATCAATTTAAGTATCTTAAATGGCGTTTTTCCAAATTTCTTCAAATTGGCAAAAGTCTTCCCTCTACATAAGTTCAACGAGTTCAATGATAAAAACAACTTCCGCCCAATTTCTCTGTTGAGTGTATTTTCAAAAGTGTTAGAGCGCATAGTAAAAGATCAACTAGTTACATATCTCCAAGAAAATGAAATACTGTGTGACTCTCAGTACAGGTTTAGGAATGACAAAAATATCACAAACGTTCTTTTTGACATCAATAGAGAGATAAATGATAGCATTTCGGATGGAACGCGTTCAATGTTAATTTTTCTAGATTTAAAAAAGGCTTTTGATTCCGTAGACAGAAGCAAATTACTATTGAAGCTTGAAAATGTTGGGGTTCGCGGCACTGCTCTCTCATGGTTTCGGAGCTATCTCACCGAAAGGTTACAATGTGTGTCTATTGGTGGTATAAACAGTGATCCACTACCTGTGGAATACGGTGTGGTCCAGGGCAGCACTCTTGGTCCAATTTTATTTTTAATTTATATCAACAATATATCAAAATTGAATTTGAATGGTAAATTATTCTTATTTGCTGATGACACCCTTGTTTTTTTAAGAGGAAAGTCTTGGCCAGAAGTACAGGCAAAAGCATCAAGTGATCTTACTCTTTTAAAAACTTGGTTTGACCAAAATGTCCTTTCTCTTAATATAACAAAAACAAAGTTTATGCCGATTTCCCTAAGAAATAGTACAGATTATAATTTACAAAACTTGGTTATTCATAGTTGTGGTAAACAACTATCTTATTAATATGTGCACTTGCGAGGAAGTAGAGAAGGTGGATTACTATAAATACCTTGGAGTAATTTTTGATTTTCGGATGACCTGGACCCACCATATAGATATGTTAGTACAAAATATTAAAAAATATGCTTTTGCTTTCAGACAAATTAGTGAAATTTTGATGGAAAAAGAAATTAAGTTAGCTTACTATGCTTACATTCAATCACTTCTTTCTTTCGGAATAATTGCTTGGGGAGGGGCAAGACCATCTATTCTATATCCCCTCTTTGTTTCTCAAAAACGCATACTAAAAATAGGGTTTAACAAAAGTCAACGTTATTCTACTGACACTCTATTTAGAGAATCTGCTATTCTTACTATTCGCCAACTTTTTTTAAAGACTCTCCTGACGTACATTTACCTTAATTTAAACACAATCTTTTCAGAAATTACCCACCATCATGATACTAGATATGCGCATAATGTTAGGACTGTTACTTTACAGTTACGTAAAGAGTATTCTACAACAAACCCCTTTTATATATCTAACATTCTATATAGAAATATTCGTGTTCATCATAATAGCTCATGCACTCTCTTATATTGAATCACCCTCCTTGCCCTGTTTTCAAAAATAGAGTGAAACAATGGCTACTCCAATAGGTATGACACAAGCAGAGTCCATTATATCTGCAGATTACCGAGCGGCCTGACCTGCAACACCCATCCTCAGGCACTTTATAATATTACACCCGACCACTAGACCACTATACTACTAAACCATACTACTACTGCTACTACACTACACTACACTACCATTCATACTAGACGCTACATTAGTACACACCACACTACTACACTATTATTACATAGAACCATGCTGACTTGATCTCCCCTGGGCCAACACAATGATATGACACCGTTGCATTATCATAGATAAACTAACACTGAATTACTTTTTACTAAACGTAACAAGCCAGTTCTCATATTAAATCGTGTTCTTTTATTTTATTTTAAATTATAAATTTTATGTTAAAAAATTCTAGCACATTCTATTTATTAAATGCTATTAAAGATATCAAGTTAAGATTCATGTTAAGTTATCGTGGCGGACGATCAACTGAAGCCTGCGCACAGGCTGAATGCCCATGCAGGCTTATTCCTTATTAATTATTTAAGTAATATCTTAGCTAGATAACTAGTAAACTATTGTTTTCAAAACAATTCTGTTTAGTTCTTTACTATTGTCATTTGTGTATTTCATGTACAGTTAATGGAATAAAACATTCATTCATTCATTCATTCAATGTTTCCAAAAAACAGGTGTTTCCTCCAAAATTTTAAAATCACAAAAAAGTTCATATTTTGAAAGATTTTATACATAAAGTAATGAAAGTCACACCAAAATACTTCGTTTTCACTGTGTTAATGGGGAAATATATAGAGTTAGCCAATCTGCTGTTAGTATAGGGACACAAGTAGAATATCACTTTATGTTGGGTGTCCCTAAACTTTCTGGCAACACTGTATATCTCTTGATAATATAACTCATGATATCTTAAACAGGTTTTTTACAAATTTATTTATTCTGCTATTTTCTAGTTGCGAACATGATTATCCATAAGACTAATGTACAAATATTTGTTAATACTCACCCAAATTCCATATGATGACAGGCACCATCATCAAAATCAGTATTGTTAATATGGAAATGAAGATTCGTGCAAAATTTCACACGTCTATTGGTTAGTTTGTTTTCGAGATATGGAACTGGCAATCATATAGATGGACAGACAGGTTTCGTTAACACTCAGCCAAAAAAATTACTAAGTAGTTTTGTAGACTTACTAGTGCTTTAATGTTTGTAATGTTCTTGTTCACTTATTTTGCTACAGGAAGGCTGAGCTTTATCATAGTAGATTTACATTATGAAGAAAATGATTTTCAATTACTCCTACAATTTATATGTATAAATTAACAAAATTTTGTAAATTTATCAAAACAACACCATTACTTATAGTATTTTTATTCATGACATTCTGGTAGTTCTTATTCTTACAGATTTTCTGAAATTTCATTGATTTGTACAGGTCATCAATCATCGATTTTCCACCCTAAACGAAAATCAAGGCATAAAATATTGTACTTAACCAAATCATGCAGACTTCAAATGTTCTATATCACACCCACATAGCACACAGAAAAGCACATTTTGATACACATCAGGCATATGTCAGAAAAGCGGCACAGGATCTGACATCATTGAGGGAAAAGGATTGTTATTGAGGTGTTTATGATTTTTATAAATCTAAATGGTCATAACTGTCTGCTAGAGTCCTCATCAAGGACTCAAGGAGGAAGGTTCTCCTCTTGCAACCATGCATTATGCCATTCTTATTAGTGTGTGACTCCAATTTAGGTATAAAAAGAAAATTAATAATATTGCAATGAAGCGCTGGATTGTAAGTAGTGTGAACACTTGGGTACCAAACAGTTGCAAGAGCAGCAGCGAGATTCACGTTACTCACTGTATCCGAGTGCGCAGTAGAGGGTCCTCAGTGGGACTGAACGGTGTGACTGTACCCCGAGTATTGGTGACCTGGCCTGAGTCCAGCATCTCCAGGGACTGAGACAGACTGCTGCGGCGTCGCTTTCGCGGGGTCGAAGCAATATCCGTCGCAGACCCATACAGTCGACTGCTCATTGACAGCGACTGAGCCAACTGTTCGGCCCTGGACATTTACATGTCGCTTTTGGATTTCCAGCGATGTCAAGGGATAAATGAATCTCGGTTTACGTTCAAATTGACTTATTTTCACATATATTACATTAGAATTACATAACTGCGTTACAGAATTAGGATAACAAGTGAAATTGTTATATTTCTTACATAAACCAACAATTGAATTATAACTTCACTCTAAAGGCAAAAATGTGAAATATGTAAAAATGTATTCAACTAGTTTTTCAATTATTTTTTCCAAATGTGGATAAAGATAGCAGTAACAATTATTTATTAAATTAGGCTACTAGGAGAAACTTTACATTTAGTGATTGACAATATTGAAAATATTTGTAGTTTGTCAAAGTCACTACTACTCATAAATAATAATTACTACAACTCATCCAATATTTGATAAAGACAATTTTAGGATTTTCTGTACTATATGTGGCCACCAGTTCTCTCACATAGAGGAAGATATGTTTGGGAATGACATATGCCCAGTTGCAATTTGTTGGGTTTCTTATTCATTCATTTAGTCTTTTGGAAAATGCATGTATCTCAATAACACCTGTTATTCTATAAAATTATTGATATCAAAAATTGATCACTATAAATCAATTATTCAGCGTCTATTGAAGAAAGTCAAATTCTATAATGCTTTATTGTTCCTCAAATTCCAAATTGATTCTCCATACAAAAAATTGATTCACAAAAAATCCAAGTGACAGAAATTATATTTACTTGTTGATGCATCACCTTAGTTTAACTTTTTATAATTAAAGTGCCTTTTACGTATTACTGTTTGTTTCTTGAATCTTGCTTCATTTATGTTACTATTCTGTTAAATTTTAACTTGGCTTTTTTGGAAAATATAATATTGGATAGTCACATTAATTTATTGCTTTAGTAAATTTAAAAAACATTTTTTCAACTGATTTATCATTGAACCACATGAATCAAACTGATCAAATAATTCATATTCTTATTTAATTTTAATCTCCAAGTGTAATATTAAAAAGAAATTATCCAACGTAATTCATTCAATAGTTGCTGAATGGTCTAACATTATTAGGCTTATCAATACAAAAATACTCACAACGCACATGAGTGACTGCATTGAAAGCCACAGAATTAATGATAATTTTAAAAACAAACCTGGCATGAACGAGTCCAATAGCCATCTCCGTAGCTGCTGAGCCAATGGAACGTGCCAAGTTAGCCAAGTACTGCTTGAACTCTTTGGCGCAAGACTGCAGCTCCAGCAATAGGTGGGGGGAGTGAGTGTACCACACAGATGCAAACCTGATGGATATAGCAGCACTATCTGCAACAACACACAATTCAGTATATTATTGGTTATATTTATACAAAAAACTACTGTTCTAATATATTAGTCTACTCTTTCTTGATAGGGTATCTACTTTCCGAGGAACTCAAATAGTAAAGTAAGAAGACTGGTCAGAGTAGTGTTATATGAACACCGCTGAAAAAAAGTCTTTTCATGAAGAAAGTATTTTAATCGATCTCAAGCCCAGGGCTCTCTTTTTCAGCTGTCTATTGGCTTTCTAGATGTGATAAGAGGCGAATAAAATCGATCTGCAGAAAAAACTTACTGTGGTAATGAGAAAAAGGTATCTAAAGTTATATTTTAAATATAAAACACAACATACAAAGTATGTAGTTTATGGTGAACTGTCATTTAGTTAGATCTTCTGGGTTTTACAAGTGTATACACATTTTTTGTATTAGAAGGAATAAACCATAAATAATTTAAGGTACGAGTGTGATAAATGAACGGATGAATCATATAAACTTATTCCTTCATATGAATGGTTATTTTTTGTAACTCTTATCAATTTTTATAGTCCAACAAAAATCAACCTTATAAAAAAAAAAAAAAAAAAAAAAAAAAACTGAATATTCAGCTAACCAGTTACGCAATAACTTTTACTACAATACAAGGAGCAACACTGCAATAGGATGTGTTATAATAATCTCCCAAAAATTCCTCATTAACACTGAAAAAATATTTCATTCATTATATCTACAGAGTATTCCAGTGAATTCAGACAGAAATATTAACTTGCTATTATTATTAATATTATCAACCATAATTGATTATCTTAGTAATACATTTTCTTCTATGACAACAAATAATAAAAATTCAGCCAATAATTAATAAAAAAATGCAATTTTCATATTAATGCGAGTTAGATAGCACCAGATACTATAATACATGCTAGTTCTCAAACTGTTTTAACATCATTGATATTTTAAAACAAGAAAACTACCAATTTGACAGCTTAGTTGTTAATCCACCTGGTGTTCAAATTCAAATTCAAATTCAAAATTCCTTTATTCTTTTTATACATAATGTACATGAATTGCGTCAATTACCTTTACTACAATATAAAACATAAGACTCAGGTTAGAGTATTCATACTTTATATTTAATACAGTATAATAATACATATAATATTTTAAATATTTATGTCCATAGTGTTAATATGTTTTGTAATGGTAGGCAAATACAAACAAAATTACTTTCAAGTCACAGTGTAAAAAACTCTTCAAGAGAGTAGAATGAATGATCTGTACAAAATTGTTTTCAACATTTTTCTTAAAATTATTAAAAGAATTCTCATTCTTAATACAGCCTGGAAGGTCATTTATAAATTTTATTCCTATGTATGTCGGACACTGTTTATATTTTTCTTTATTATGTTTCTTTACTACAAAATTTTCTCTATTTCTTGTATTATAATTATGATAATCTTGTTGCCTTGGTATAGACTCTGCATTTGTCTTGACATGTAATATAGTTTTATAAATATATAAAACTATATACTGTCATTATTCTTAGGTTAATAAAGTGGTCTTTACAACTATCATTATTTTTAAGGTGTAGAAATATGTCTTATTGCCACTTTTTGTAAATGTAATATTTTGTTTAAGTTATTTGCACTGGTTCCACCATAAATTTCAATGCCATATGAAATGTGTGGATGTATCAAGGCATAGTAAACAGATTTCAGTGCATTTATTTCTAGGAAGAAGGATAACCGCCTGATTGCAAATATTCCAGAACTCATTTTATGACAAATTTTTTCTACTTGTTTTGTCCAACTTAATGTATTACTTAGAGCCAGACCCAAGAATTTTGTATCTTTTACAAATTTATTTCCAATTGTATTTATCTCATTTGATTGTTTACATTTAAATTTCATTAGAATTGTTTTATCAGAATTTAGTAATAAATTTCTATCATTCAAGTAACATTTTAGTTGTGACATTGAATATTCTGTTGTATTTATTACACTTTGTAAATCTTTTCCAGAAACTGACATACTTATATCATCTGCAAACAAACATAAATGATTTTTATTTGATAAATTTGTTAAAATCTGTGGCATACCTCCCAAGTAGCATAAGAACAAAAATGGGCCCAATACTGAACCTTGTGGTACAGAATATTGTATTTTTTCTATTCTTGAATTAATATTTCTTATTTCATTATTACCTAGATATTTAATACTAACATACTGCTGTCGCCCTTCCAGATATGACTGATGCCAGCTTAATTCTTTATCCTCAATACCATATGATTCTAATTTTTCTAGCAAGGTTTTATGGCAGACACTATCAAATGCCTTTGTCAGAATCCAGAAAGGCTCCAAACAGTATGATTCCCTTCATCCAAATTTTCTAGCACATTCTCAATATAATCAATTAATGCTGTTACCGTTGATCTATTTTTTCTATAGCCATGCTGCTCCAAATCCAGCAATTTACCCTTCTCAAAATAGTCTACTAATTGAATCATCATAGTCTTTTCAAATATTTTTGATAAAGCAGGTTGTATTGCCAATGGTCTATAATTTAGAGGATTTTTGCTGTCTCCTTTTTTTAACACAGGAACAACTTTTGATATTTTTAATTGAGTTGGGAAGTTTCCTGTTATTATAGAAACATTCACCACATGTAAAAGAGGATTTAAAAGTGCATGTTTTGCCTCTTTAATAATCTTTATAGGTATGTCATCATACCCTGCCGACCATTTTGGCTTAATAGAATCAATTATTTTAATTAGTTGATCACAGTCAATAGTGTTGCATTTAAATTTACTTTTATAATTTGAATTTCGATTAATAGAAATTGACTTTTTGTTTAAATTTGGAGCAACATGCTTTTTACCATTTCGACAAAACTTATGTTTAATAAATCAGCTACACAAACAGGGTCACAGATTATTTTACCACCATCGTTAAGCTCTATATTTTTAAATGACATTTCCTTACTGTTTCTAATTTCATTATTTACCACTTGCCATATAGTTTTATTGATATTTGTTGTATTCACCACTTTATTATTAATGTAATCTCTTTTCTTTTTTTGAATCAATTTTTTTATATTTATTTTTTTGTTCCTTCAAAGAAAGTTTTATTTGTTTGTTATTTTTACTCTTCCTATATAAATTATGTTTATTTATAAGTTCTTTTTGTTTGCAAGTTATTTCATAATCTATCCATTGGTTTTTATTGTGTTTAATAAAGAAGCGTTTTAAGGGAAAATTTATATCAAAATAATATTTTAGAATGTTGTAAAAATATGTAAACTTATCATCTACTGGTGCCATATAAAGTTTAGTCCAGTCTTCCTTAGATATGTCTTTCTTAAAGTTTTCTATATTTCTTTCACTAAAAATTCTTCCAATTCTACTTATTTTTAATTTAACATTTTTATTTTTCTTTATTTTGAACATTTGAGCATCATGATCAGAGAGTGATGTTATTATACATTCTACATCAAATAAAGTAGCTTTCATGTTGGTGAGAAAATTATCTATTGCAGTTTCACTGTTGTCTGTTACCCTGGTTGGAATTTTAACTGTATAACAAAAACCATGCATATTCAATGTATTGACAAAGTCTTTTTTTTTCTATCCTCCCTCAAAACATCAACATTAATATCACCACCAATAACAATGTTATCACAAATTTTGGATAAAATCTCTAAAAACATGTCTAGTTTTTGTAAAAAACTTGCAGTATTTTCAGATGGACTCCTATAAATCCCTCCCACTAAGAATTTTACTGAATTGATTTTAATCTGAATAACACAAGATTCAAATATTTTGTCTTCATTCAGTAGATCCAAATTAACATCAACAATTGTTTTGTAATTTATTAAATGCTCCGATACCAATATTAATACCCCCACACCTCCCTCATAATTTTTTTCTGGCATACCCTTTTGCTAATACAAAACCTGGTATTTTAAGTTTTTCAACTTCATCACTATTTAATTTATGTTCAGTCAGAATTATGATGTCAGGTTCAAGCTCTTGGATAGTTATTGTCAGAGGATCAATTCTGGTGGCCAGGTGCTGTATGTTCTGATGGAAGACAGTTACATATGAAGTTTGATTTTGTATGTAGTTCGGTTTCCTTTTTATCTTACAATGACTTTTTGTTTTGTGAACATTAAAAAATCTTCAGAATTGTTATTTGAGTTATTAATTAAACTACATGCCTTATGCCTACCATTTAACAATAATTCACCACTAACAGAATCATTTAAACCTATACTGCTAGAATGACAGCTATCATTAAACTACTATTTGCCTCAGAGCAGTCTTTTCTTGTAATACAATGCGTCGAGTTGTCATGTGGCGAGGACCTGGGTATGTAGAGTGTAATTTCTGCTGGCTCAGTGAAAACTTATCTGGTTCTCTTGAGCTGCTGTGTGTGCCCCTTCCAGCTTCCCTGGTGGTAATGGTGGGTTGTTTGTCATGGGCGTTGGTGTTGAAGCAGAAAGATAGTCAGTTGGTGCTGTCTTTTTTTTATCTTCCACTATTTTATGTAACTGTCTGGTACTAATAGTATCCTGAATTTTTTTCAGAAAATCCTTGTGAGTCATACCATTTCTCAAGCTTCTTTGGGATTTTTCATTAAAAACAATGATTTTAATTTGGGCATTAGTTGCATTCTGGAACTCAAAAAATATTTTCAATGAAGTGACCTATTGTTATTTTGTCCCGCATACATCCCATCGGTGAGCAGACTAATGTTTGAAGACCTTTGTTTTTGAAATCAGCAGTGAGTTGTTCAAATGCCTCATCATAGTCGCTTTTTGATGGTTTCATAAAATATTTTGGTTTGGTTATTAAACTGTATATAGTGGCTCCATTTTGTGATTGTTGGCAGGCTAGATGGCTGGTTATACAGCTTGACTGTGTAGGTTTCCCAAACTGACTCTTAAATACCACTGCAACACCGGCACTCATGTTTTTTTTCGTCATTCAAGTCGCTTGATATGCAGTGTGAGAATGCCACTGATCTGTTATCTTTATTTTTTTTTTATTTCTTTTGACATATTGGCTTCAATTACTGTAATACTTTTGGTGCTAGTCAGTTTATCTTGTGCATTATTATTGGTTAACTTTGTATTTTCAGAGTTCTTCAACAAAATTTTTAATTTTGGCTGAGCACATATCAATATTGCTTTATTTATTATTTTGCTGACAGTCATAGAACCCTTTCTGTTTAGGTGGACTCCATCTCTTGAAAGGCAGGAGTCATTAATGTACTTCCCAACATCCAAATAGACTGCTTTAAGTTCTTTACATGCCCACCTAATATTTTGGTTTGTTCTTTGCAACAAGGATTGTGGAGTATTTCTTCTAGCAATTATACTATTTACAATTATTGGTTTACCACTGAACGTTTTCTTGGCTATTTTTAATTAATTTACACATAGCTCCCATTACATCTTCTGAACTTCCAAGACAATCCAAGTCATTTGAACCAAAATGTAGCACCACAGTTTTCGGGTTTTTTTGCAATCGTACTCACATTTTTAAGTCTTTGACACATCTGTTCAGCAGTTGCTCCCCGATAGAATTTTAATTCTGTGTCTGGCACTGATACATGCTTCAGCATAGAGTCCCCTAAAACAAGAGCATTGACTTCCTTTTGCTTATCTTTTTTATATGTAAATGTAGGATTTTCCCAATAGTACTTAGACTGTTTAATATTGCCTCTACAATGTTCCGGCTCTACTTCTTGGGTATCAATCTCCTCTTGATCTTCATTTCTGAGACATTCATATTTGTTAGTAAGAGTTATAGGGTATTCATTTAATTTTGTGTTTGTTTTCACACTCTTGCCACTCTTAACCTGTGTCCAATTTCCATTATTTTTTTGTTTGACTTGACAGGCTTGAGACTTCTGAGTAACACGGTTCATCTCATTATTCTGCGGTTCACTATGTACAATCTTATCATTTAATTTATTTTTCAGTTTAGTTTTGGCTGAACTTAGAATTATTGGGGCTAGACATTTGATATTACTAGAAGACCTCGTGTTGTGCAGTATTGAAGCAAGTTGAGCTCTTTTGGTCCACACATCAATTTCATACAATCTTGGAATTTCAAAGTCTGTATCCACTGATCCAGTATCCGCAATGTGAGCCAGTAACATTTCTGCCACTAGCAGCATATGTAATCCGCAATCATAAGAATTGTTCTGCTTTGTTATTGTACATAGCTTTATTTTCACTTGTTCAGTCATACCAATGTGTAAGAGCAATTTCGCTGCCACCGCTTCAGCTACTTTGAGGTTGTAAGTACCCAAAGAGTCAAAATACAAAAAATTGTTTTTCTTTTCTTGCATAAAGTAACATACTCCAATGGGTTCCTGATCCTTTACTGTCTGTAACAAGAGGGTCTCCGATGGAAAAATGAGAATCGTTTATTGGCATCAATATGTAGGATTTTTCATATAATTTTAAAGGTTCTAAAACATTTTCAATGGTGTCAGAATGTTTCAAAATAAGTACAATGGCTGGTAGCATCAAACAGATTTTTTCTTTGGTCTATAGTAGTATTAAGTAGATCAAAATATATAGTTATAGCATCATCTGTAACCCATTCACCATCAAGCAGAGACAGGGCTACAGATACATTATTTTCGGTGTTAGGACTGTGCCACTGTAACATTCTTTTCTTGAGAGGCTTGTACAGTGTGCAGTTTGTTATTTATTTCTCTGAGGTCTTTAATTTCTTCCTTGTACATTTTTTCTTTTTTCAGTAGTTTATTTATTAGATTTTCATTCTTGTCTACCATTGAACTGTCACTTTTTCCTGATTTTTTTTCATTTTCCAATGTTCTTATTGTGTCAGACATGGTTTTAATTTTATTTTTATAGTTATTGCATGTTTTACTGATTTCGTTCTCCATTGCTTCATAAGTGTTAGTTAGCTCTACACGTTTATTTTCCAAGTTTATTAATTTATTTTTTAAAACATCGATTTCATTTTTTAACCTTTTGTTTTCTTCATAGTTCTTTGTAGTTATTTGTTCAACTTTGTATTCAGTTTCTTTAAGTTTATCCTCGAGTTCTATTTCATTCTGTGACTTCCTTAACTTTTTCATTGTGTAGCTCTTGTTTTAGATTTTTCGTTTTCTTGGAGAAGAGCACTTCCTAGCTCAGCTGCAAGATTTAATGAGGTTTCAAGATCCTGATTTCCATTTTTGGCATTGTGTTATTCTTTCAGAGAGATCTAAGTCAATGCAGAGCTCTAAATTTTGTTTTTGTACGATATTTATACAATTTGGACATTTCCAACATTGTCTCTCATTCTCTGATAGTTTCTTCACCTCCGAGTATGCAAAATTCAAACATTTTAGATGAAACCACATTTTGCATTGTCCACTGCAGCCCAACGCTCCATACCTGACATTTTTTATGGCAAATTCCACAAGGATATTTTGTTTCTTGGTCTTTGGATTTAGAGTCATAGACAGTTTTCATTATTAAAAGTTAACAAAATAAATCCAATTTTAATATCACTTTTATTTGGAAGACGAAATAATATCATATGCACACAGATATAATCTGTCTTTATTTGTTACTTATATAAGTGTCAGTTTTACACTGAAAGATAAATTATTTTATTGATTACAGAAATTTGTAGAAAAATGTTAAAATGATAATAAAAATCTTTGCAGCTTATTTATATTACAATAACACATTAAATATGCTAGCCAGTTAAAATCAGCCTTGCAAAAAGTATATGCTACTGGTTGGATTTGAACTGACGACCTCCAGAACTTGAGGCTGTAACTTAACCAGTTGAGCAATCTCAACTGATAACAGCTGGTATTGACAGTCCCTCTCTTCCTCCTGTCAGATCCAGTTCAACATGTGGTCCTTTCAAACAGCATGTAATTTATATTCAACACTACAATCAGTCCACATTTAACTACAGTGATGAAATAAAATTAATTAATTTATTATTATTATTGTTCAGTGTTTGTGCACAAGTATTATTGAAAGTCTAGTATTGTTTTATTTATAGTTATCTGTACAATCCAGGTAAGCCTAGGTTCTGAATTTTTATTTGATTCTATAAATAACTGTAGTAATTTAATTTAACACTAGTAATAAGTAACCTTTAATTTAATGGCTTATTATTTTGTCAGAGTTTCATTAACACAAAAACTTTCACAGATCCAAATTGGAAATTTAAAAATAATGCAATGCAAAAAAAATGCAAGTTCACTGTTCAGGTTAGGTCTGTAATTAAGTGAATAAATTTTATTGTGTCGAATGAAAACTGAAATTTAATTTTTCAGTCTATTCAAGAGACTTTATTGACTGTACAAAACAAATACTATAGTCACCGTTTTGGCTTTTCCACTCAAAATCCCTCAAAAACACAGCACCATTTACCACTGCAACTTCACTATCTATAATGCACAAATTTGTGTATTAAACAAATGGAGCTGATTTAACAAATTTTCATTATTATTTTGTTCAAGTTGATCTAGTAACATTTACCAGAATCGGAATGTAGTTTCCTCTGGAGTGTGAAACTAAAGGCCTCTTTCTCCTGTCGGCGTGAAGGTGTGTACGAGGGTGTGCCTGCCATGGTATATAGGTCAGCACTGAGACACGCCATCAGGTCCATGTTCTCCGTCAGAGGGTCTTGCCCCAGACTGAGAATACGCTGATGTGTGTGACCTTCTGCTGTCAGATCCAGCACCTGAAGTCCACCCAATGAGCCCTCCACCAGCAGCTCTGACCCTGCAATATAAAGTACAGCTCAGCATCAATAAGACTATCAAGTAGTAGTCTTTTTGGCTTATCATAGTTATTTTTCCAGAAATTGAAACAAATTAGCAGTAAAAATTATTAGCTGGACTTTTATAACAAAAAAAAACTAACCCTCCACCAGCAGCTCTGACCCTGCAATATAAAGTACAGCTCAGCATCAATAAGACTATCAAGTAGTAGTCTTTTTGGCTTATCATAGTTATTTTTCCAGAAATTGAAACAAATTAGCAGTAAAAATTATTAGCTGGACTTTTATAACAAAAAAAAACTAACCCCTCCAGGTATACAGTTCACATAAAAAAATTCCAAATTAAATTCTCTCCATTGAAAATTTTAAATTGTATAAATAACTTTAAAGTATTAATTAATTCTTGAAAAACCTATGTACTTATTTGAATAATTTTGTACAATAATTGATAATTATCAATAGACTAGTTGGAACTGTTGCATTCATTATCCACGTAGAATTAATTTTTACTAGATTATTCATAATTACATAATTCTGTAATTATTGTACAAGTTTCAATATGTGAAAATAATGAAACTGTCTTATTCCACATAGATCGACTGTTGCTATCCTCATGTAAGGTTTTAGTTTTGGCTGGAGAAATGGGTTTGAATGAAAGGTTACACAAAATTGTTCAGTATTAGCAAATATTCTATGTTTTTTTATGTTTTACTGACTGATGTTTCTATATATGTTTATATTTTAAAGATTATGACTATTGTTTATTTTACTATATTGTCTCTGTCATTATCATGCCAATATGTCTATTTATTTAATGACTACTTTCTGCATACTTTTAAATCTGTTGCTGTTGCTTTATCGTTTATTAAAATCTTTAATCACACTTCTACCAAATTAAAAGTGATAATTCTGCTATGTTTGTGTTGTAAATTGTGTTCTATTTTAATTTTAATGTTTAGCCATATACCGTATATGAAGTATTTTGTCAAAACATGCTCATTTGATTGCGTTTATTAACATTGCCATTACAAATTGTGTCGTATGACAGTTATTATTATTAAATGCACGAAATTATTGGTCGATCAAACAAATCAGGAAACACACTTTAACTGACAAACAACAACAAAACCGATCTTTCTTTTTACTGAAAAATATTTGTATAAGACATTATTGAGCAATGAATTTTGAAGGATACAGGTATTCTTCTTCAATAACACTGTACTTTAAATGTATAAAACGACAAAAAAAACTTATTTTTTAGTTACAGGAACCAAAATAAAGCAAACACTACAGATTTACTTAAAGATATCAGGTATAACTGACCAACTGAGGCATTAATCTTGGCATGACTGAGAGTAACAGTAGCGATCTTGCGGCCAACGAGAACATTGTCCTTCAAAACGGCCCGCAACAGCAGAATGTTGAGGCGGTGGAAGTCAAAGGTGAGCTGCGTACGAGTGCTTGGAGGTGGAACAAAACTCGGCCGTCGGCTGACCGGCTCTGATGATAAACTGTCCACTTCATCTTCTGTACCAAGCAAAACGCATCATTTTAAGAAAAGTTCATTCATTACAAGTATTTACAGTAGACTATGGCAAGTAAGACTGAATAATTTTTAGCATTTTAAAGAAATCTAATAGTGGTGTAACTAACCAAATAATTGATGCCTAAAATTTTAAGAAAATGATTTTCTAAATCAAGTTGTTTCTTCCCATTTTAAACTGATTGACAAAAAATTAATGTCTCAAATTTAAGAAAATTATTTTCTAAATCAAGTTTTTCTTCCCATTTTAAACTGATTGACAAAAAATTAATGTCTCAAATTTTAAGAAAATTATTTTCTAAATCAAGTTTTTCTTCCCATTTTAAACTGAATGTTATATAGTACAAGAAATATTCTGTGTGAAAAGTGGTTTTCTTTGTCCAAGTTTTTCTTCCCATTTTAAAACTCTTTTTCAAGTTTTTCTTCCCATTTTAAACTCTTTGTTATATATTATATAGTATAAGAAATATTCTGTGTGAAAAGTACCTTAACCCTCAGTCTAGTCTCCCAGATCAAGGGATGAAATTATAGTATTGTATTTTGTCAAGAATGAAGCGCGTTATGAATTATTATTTTATATAATATACAGGAATTGATTTAAAAATTATTAAAGAATGTCAGCATAATTTAAATATTACATAAAAATTGAGATTAATTACATAATGAAAATAAATGTTTACTAATGTAGGAATGTAGATTGAAATTTATAACAGTTTGTAATTTACAATAGCAGAATATAAAAATATTGATAATGGGTCAATTCGTACCAACTTATTTATTTCAATCTCACACTGAAATTAAATATATTCACTGTGTCAGTCCACAACATATTGTATGTGCCCATTAAATTAGTAATGGTCTCAGTATTGAGTGTGAGCCAGTCCAAAACCTTTTTTTTTTTTGTCTAGAGTGAAGTGAAAAACTGGGACTTCAAAAGATAACCAACTACCTTGCATCGGAAACTGAGGATCCAAGTTCCCCAACTCATTGATTAATCCTTTCATATGGATTCTACTTCAGCATTATCCAGATACTGAGATAATTAGAATTTTGTTAAGTAGATTGCGACAGTTCCATCCTGTTCATACAGATTTTTAAATTGAAATTTGTGATGGCTATTAGTTACTTGTCCTGAGCTAAGGTTTTGGTTGCAGGCCAGTCAAGAGTTGACAATGCTGGTGCCAAAAAAACAAATACTCCACTACCTTGTGACACCATCAGAGGATCTTCCGAACTGTGGAACTGTTTCGATAACATTTGGTCAGCAAGATCGATGTCGCTTTTTATTTTATTGTAGCTTTTTACAACTATTGACTTAAGGAAGAGATTTCCTTATCTGTCTTCCTTGCCAGTGTCAAACATATCAATTGTACATGAGAATTTATCTCTTGTCCTGCCATCTTTTAATAACAATGCCATCTTTATTTTCTGCATATACCATTTCTCCTCTTTTCCAAGTTTGTCAAAAAAAGAAAAAAATTCTTAAGTATGCCAGCTCGATCAGTTCTTAAAGTACCTAACAGATGAGTGAATTTTTCTAGTAGTACTCAGACCAACTCACCGAATTGTAATAGTTGACAAAATAAAACAGTCTTTTCTGAATGAAGATAAGAGCGTAGTAGTTTTGAAACTACAGAGGTACACATGTAATAATCAGGAGGATAGGTTGGATACTTTACCAGAGTATATTTTAACTTTGCATATACAGTATAGACTGACTGGTCACATAGTTTAAATAATTTTATATCATTCTTCTTGGGATTCTTAGGGGAAATATTGCCAGAAAAGCAATCGTTCTTAAAATGGAACCATAGATTCATCAATGGCAAGATCATTTTTAACCTTATTTACTTATTAACTTTTTTACTTTTAACTTATTATAAGCAAAATTCAATATCTGAATAAGGTTATCCACCTTAGCAAGTCTACCTGCACCATTCTCATTGTAGTTAAAATGCCAGAAACGTGACAGCAGTTGGAATCTGTTGCGGCTCACGACATTAGGAGCAACTTGATTTTTAAGCAAACATATTATTGCTCGAATGTTGGGGTTCTAGAGGCCAGGAAATCATTTGTAGGCCTAAAAGTGGACCCCTAGTTGGATCAAGTTCATGTCTTTTATTGGATCTGTTTCTAATTTCTTTGTATTTCAAGACTAGGATCCAAAGAAGTGTCATCATGGGCATTCTACATGTCATAATCAGTAAGGAGTATTTGTATAAACAAAATGGTTGTTTAAATCATTTGAAGGACTATTTAAAATTGTGATAAGTCTAATGGTATCATCAATGTCTAATGCATGTTTTGGTCCGAGGTTAATGGTGCAGTAGTATCAAAGGGCAAGTTGGCTAATTCAACCATTACATCTTGTGAAGGATGTTAGAGGTTCATAGTGAACACTTTTTCATTTCTTTCGAATCCATACAAAAAACACAAGCAAACTTTTATAACATATAAACCTGTCAAAATACTGGTAAAATTTAAAAAAATAAATCCATATCAGAAGACAAAGTTTTCTAATAAACTGAAAACTGCTTTAGGTATACCTGGCTACAAGGCTGGGAGTCATTCTTTATACCAGAACTGTCATCCTATATATATTTTATCTACAGTAAGGAAAATCATGAAGTACCATAATATGGTAAATAATTTAAATAAATACCTAATCAGTAACAATATAATTAATGATTGCCCATATGGATTTCAAAGGAAGAAAAGCACAGAAATGTTGCTGAAAAATGTTTCCAGCATTTTTTAATAAAGAGATAGAAAATGTAAATCAAATAATAGATACGTTCATCTATTTGTTTAGGGCATTTGATACACTATAATTTGACAGTCATTGAGAGCATTGGGAAAATTCCTAAACTGGTGTGAAGACTACTTTAAAAAAAGAAAATTGATAGTAAAAATATGAGATTGTTTTTCAGAGAAACATGATGCATCTAAGGGCAGCATTTGGGGACCAATATTTAGTAAACTTTACATGTATACCATCTTATAGGTAAAACAATTGAAATTATGAGTCAAGATACAAATTGTTTATATGTTAATTTGTATATTTAAAATGACTAATTGTAATATTTTAGAAAATGTTAAGACTTTTAAATGTTTAGGTCTTTAAGTAGATCATAATTTTAAATAGGATAAGCATATATAAGTATTTGTAATAAAGTTAGTGTGTTTATAAAACAGTACTATTTAAAACAGTTTTCGCCCTATAGCGCATTGCTGATGGTTTACAGTTCATTATGTTATTAGATATTGTTTAACCCTTTTAACCCCGACGTCCGTACTATACGGACGTCGTAAAAATGGTGGTCAACTCCCGACGTCCGTATAGTGCGGACGTGCACTTTTCATTACTTTACTGGCCACCTATTTCACCAAATGCTTTGAAATTTCACAGACTTGTGCACAAAGATATTTTGCATCAAAAATATATTAGTTTGTAATGGTTTGACTTCGTATTTTGTCAGTCTGTGACTGAGCAATTGCAGTTTGTCTCGACTGACTGCTCACGCTTGTTGCAGACAGCTGTATATCACGTGGTTGTGAATATTCCGTTTTCTTCACAGTTTTAGGTTAAAGCAGTGTAAAGTACGGCAGTTAAAGTTTAGTTTATTATTTGTTTGATTTCAAAATGAGTAAAAGACATCGTTCAAAGTCTCCCATAAGTGAAAATACACTAATTAGTAACCTAGTTGCAAATGGTGTGGATGTGATTAGTGACGACAATTTGAGTGATGTAAATATTGTTTTAAAACTTTTTTTTAATTTAGATTATGAACAGTTTTAGTTATTTTGTCAGAAATAACTTTGGTTTTATGTTTATTTTAAGTACTGTGAATTTCAAAGGTCTTGTTACATTGCCTTGCCCAGAAATGGCAAAAAGAAAAATGTACACGGCTTTACAAAAATTGATGTTACTCCACTTGTAAATAAGGTAGGCCTATAATTTTTGTTTCCTTTTATTAAAGATTAAATATATCATAAAGTAAATGGGTATTTTTGTGTCAAATATTTTTTATATATTTGTTTTCCATGATCAAACTTGAAATTTTTTCATTTTTATTTATTTTTTATAAATGTATATGTATGTAAAAGAAATTACTTTCAAAATAATAATTTTATTTGTATATTTCTGTAAGCTACATGTATAAAGAAGTAAAACAAAAAAAGAATTACCAAAATATCTTAAAAAATAACTGAGTTATGAATTTTTTACAAACCCTTACATTTTGTCTGAAAATGGCTTGGGATTTCTGGCACATCACTTGATTTAATGGCCGGGGTTAAAAGGGTTAAGAGCATGAGGAATGCATCAATCAATTTAAACCCATTGAGAATTTATAAACACAAGTGCTTAAATGTAATATACCTAACAACACAATGCTCATACCAAAATGGAGAAAAATTGTACAATATGCAAAAGGCTACTAGTAGATAAATGGTTTTATGTACATAATTATATGTGATAACCTACAAGACAGTACTTATAAAATAAAAACACAGACACACCTACTTGGTAAGATTTAATTATCTAATTGTACCTAAAGCAAGTAATTAATATGGAAGAAGAACACTGAAGTTTATATGCCCAGAATATTTAATAAACTTCCCATTGATATATGAAGCATTCAAAATTTGAGATTGTTTAAAATTACAAAAAAGTGTTTTTACGGAAAAAATGAGACTTAATAAGGTAATTTAGAATTGCTCATATTGACTTTTACGTTTTACATATCTCTTATATAAAAGTGTTAAACGGTTAAAAACTACTAGTGTTGTTGGTTTATTGCCTTCTAACGTTACTTGTTATTTATTACTAATTTTTATTAATTTATTATTGACATTTGTTGTTATCTATTGCTAATATTATTTGTTTCTTTATTTTCTTTGTTATTTATTATTAACATTTAATGTTATTTACTTACATTATTTTTTCCTTATCACTATAAATTACTCTACATGTTATATATTGATATTATTGTTATTAATGGTTGATTTAATTTCTGAAGTTAAAATAATAAAAATGTACTCTTTCTTTCAAGCATCAAGCACACTGAGTCCTTGGATTCTAAATTAAATAGAAACAATCTAATGGCAACAGACCCCGTACAATGGTACGAGCAGCTTTGCACAGGAAGCTTTGCACTATTCAGTCTATACTTACAATTTATTCTTTCTTGCTTTCTTAAGAGTTCTTGATCTACAGTTAAAATCCACCCCCATTAGTTTAGTTGATTTTTTAATGTTAATTTAAGAACAGACAAAATATATTCCGCATACCTGGTGTCAGAAGTACAGGAGGTTTGTGATGAACCGGTTTGCTTGGAAATACTCTTTTAACAAACCCAATCAGTTCCACAATTGTCTCCTGGTTGGCTGAAACATATTAGGTTTCTTGATGCAAACAGAATAAAAATAATTGAATTAGGTGGAATCATAATATTGGATCTGTTAGTGTGTTACATATGTTTCATCTTGGAACAAATATAGACCTCTTAATTTAATATTAATATTAATTTAATAATAATATATTTTGTTTTTATTGTGTATTTGTATCTGATTTTAACCCTTTGAGTGCCACGGGTATTTTCCAAAGGCATATGCATAAAGTGCCACGCTGTTTTCCGCATATTTGTAAGCTTTTGGGAAAAAAGCCGTTGTAAAATAACTACCAAACAGACTTCCATCATTTTGTTGTTGTTGTTTTTTTTTTTATTATTAAATGCAGAATATGATACATATCGTTACAAATAAAATTTGATTTATAAAAATATAAAAATTTCAGTATTTATAAAAAAAAGTTTTTTTTTTAACTTTTGTATAAAAAGTTAAGTTTCGACCTGATTTGAGTGTATTACGGTATTTTAAAGATTTTTTTCTTTATACCATGATAAAGGTCATATAATTCTAAATAAAACCCATGCGTAATATATTATTCTAGAATTTTAAAATCATGGCATTATATGTATTAACAAAATGCTGCCCGGGTGTGGTACCGACATATTATAAATTGTACTTCATTTGTCAGAGTTTAGAAATTACTTAGTAATGATGTAGTTTTCCCAATAAATCTAATAAAACATCAATATAACACAAATAAATATGATTAGTAAATGTAGAGACAAATACTTGCTAACATATTTACATAAAAGTTTACATTTACTAAATAATAACCCTAATAATATTTACACTGAAAATTTACGTTTTTCGCTTGGACACAACTCAAATCACTACATTACTTTTGTAAAGAAATACAGTAAAATACTGTATAAGTTACTATTTTATTTTGTATTTACTCAAATGCTTGGTTATTGGTATATAAACATCAAGAAAGGTGGTTACGCAACACAGTACTCGTCCGCTACGTCGCGTGACTGGAAGACAGAATCATCGCATAGGTACTTCGGTATTATCACAGCCCACTATTTTTGGACGAGTTTTCCTTATCAGAGATCAAAATAAACTTCATTATACGTTCGTTCTTCCATAGTGAATAAAAAAATACTCAATGAGTCATACTTCCTATCTCCAAATAGACATACGAATGACCTGACATTTTCGAATAATGAAACGTTGTTCTTTTAGTTTTTGATTTCATTGATTGTCGTAATAACTTGTAAATTCCAAAATAGGTTAAATAAAGTCAGTTGTTTTTAATACTGTAATTTATTTTGTCCCCGATAAGGACTCGGAGGGATAAAACTCGTGCAAAAATAGTGGCTTCTTGATAAGTACCCAAACAACATAAGTTTCACAGATAAAATAGTAGAGAAACAACATAAAACTCGTATTTATTGATAGTTTGGAACCTATTGAATACAGCTGTCTGGTTATTTGGCTAAAATAATCTTGTACTATATAAAATATTATCCAAATACGAAATGTCAAAATTGGCGACGCTGGCACTTTATGCACTTTTTGTAACGTCAAAATTAGCGACGCCGTGGCACTCAAAGGGTTAATGAAAAAATATATTAATCAAATATTTGATCAATAATTACCAATGAAAAATAGTCTGTTGACAAAAAATTATTGTTAGTATTATAATTTAATAAGTACTGAATTTGTTTGACATGAATATATCTACATTTATCATAATATACCTATAACACAGAGAAGAACTTACAACTAGAATGTAAAGAGACTGATAAAATGTTTTATTACATGATAAAACTTGGTGCACGAAACCAAAATGTCAATTTAATCATCAACTCAATAACTTTAAAAAGAAATACTTGAAATTACTGATTGACAATTGAAGACTCCTGTCTTATTTGATGAAATAGCGGGACACTTATTAATGACGTGATAAACTTTACTATTAGAAGACATCGTTTTAAAATATAAGGATTAATGAAGAATTAAAATGTTATCAAATCTGTTACAACAATAAAATAAAAAAACACGCAGTTTTCCAACTTACCAATGATATCCAGATTGTTGAACTGTATATTGGCGATTTGCAGCTGTTCCCTGGCGTCAGTGTTAGTGGGACAGTCTGCGCTGACAGACACCAGCTCTATAGTGATGAGTGCCTCAGTGCTGGGCACCTCCAGGGGTACCAGGGGTGGCCAGGGGCCAGTCGGGGGGGAGGAGGGACAGAACCCTAAAGGTGACTTGACTGTGCCAACATCAACAACACTGTAATACTACCTTAACAACAATTTTAATTATTAATAGACATTTTAAAATACCAACTTTGCATGGTCTTGTATTTTTTCTTATTATATACATAAAGTTAACTAGAAATCTTTACCTATACAAAGACCTGCATTATTTAAATT
The DNA here is from genome assembly GCF_021130785.1 of Homalodisca vitripennis. Classification (NCBI taxonomy): domain Eukaryota; kingdom Metazoa; phylum Arthropoda; class Insecta; order Hemiptera; family Cicadellidae; genus Homalodisca; species Homalodisca vitripennis. Next base: position 18,464 of record NW_025778947.1, on the reverse strand, counting down.
GCAGAAGATAACTTGCAGGTGTTTGACACAATATTTGGAATTCAAAAAAGACTTTTACATTTTTTTAATGTTTATTTGTAAACTTAAAACCTTTACTACAAGCATATATTTTTGGTATCTGTAAGTTTTTTTTTTTAAATCAATACTTTTTTTGTTCAGATAACTTACACAATACCAGAAGATATTTCACTGACTTTATAAACTAAAATACTTCAAATTTTGGATACTCACCATCTTATATGGCTTGCAAAATTATACGAGGGTCATTTAATAAGTAATGAGACAAGTTACTATTGCTCAAAAGGCTGAAATAATCCATAAGAAACTTTCAGGAGATAAAGTTGGCAACCTTGCAATGACATCTGATTAGCTGTTCAATCATATTTTGTAAACATAGCATTGAATTTATTCAGTTAACATTAGCAAGTCCGCTCAAGAATTGCACCATGGAAGAGCAATGTGCAGTGATCAGATTTTTAGTCGCAGTGAGAAAGGTTTTAAAATTCACAAAAAACTGTTCAAAGTGTATGGAGACAACTGTTTGAATCAATCGAACCTTTATAAAAGGGGTTTAGAACAGTTTCAAAGGGGCCAAACAATGTTTTCTGATGACTGCTTGAATTTGGAAGTTCCTCTCTCGTTATTGACGCATTAATTCGGGACTAAAGGCATATCGCTGTTGAACTGATAAGTGTAAAAATAACTAGTGTTGGAACTGTCCATAAAATTATTCATAACAAGCTGCAGTACAATAAAACCTGTGCGAGATGGATGCCCAGACAACTCACCTCACAATGCAACCCGCCTTCAATCAGTCAATAGTTGAAAAATCAATATTCAACTGAATTGTAATGTGTGACGAACCATAGATCCACCGCTATGAACCAGAATCACGACAGAGCCTTGAGTGGAAGCATAAGACTTCTCCCACTCGCAAAACATTCAGGACTCAGCAATCTGCCGGTAGTCATGTTTACAGTATTCCAGGATTTTTAGGGGCCAATTTGTTGCGATTTTCTTGAACTTCTATCTGTTTGGACCTCTTAAAGAGAGTCTATAAGGGAAACATTTTCAATCCAATGAAGAGGTCAAGAATCAGGTGCCAAAGTGGCTTTCAGATCAATTCAAAGATTTTATGCCAAGGGCATTTACAATTTAGCAGAAAGATGGGACAAGTGTATAAGTGATGATGGAGACTATGTTAAAAAGTAATAATTTGTCTTGTTATTTAACGAGTGAACCTTGTAAATAGAACTTTGAAACAAAATTTAATATATTTAAATCTGGAAAATCATTTAACAAAGATATAACAGGATTATTAACAAATAATGAATACTAAACAATAAAAGAGTATTTTAAAAATGACAAATGTTTCAAATGAACAATCTAAATTTCATCTAGAGTATAGATCAAATTAAGTAAGTTTAGGTTTAACATATTAACTTATTAATTAGTAATATATTGTGATTATTTAAGTTTATATTGATAAGTCAAAATTGTCATGGTACAATATGCATATTTAACTATGTATTATGTTAACATTAACTTTTAATATACAATTTACTATTTGTATGATGATTTCCAACATACTTTAGCATGTAACTAATAGGAAATAAAAGTTTTGATTATGAGTAAAAGGTAATGTTTGATATCAACTCCATCCATTGCCAGCTCTTCAAATGTGAGTCACTGTATATATATATATATATATATATATATATATATATATATATATATATAATATATATATATATATATATATACATACATATACTAATAGTAAATGATGCAGTCCGTCTAGTTTGTCCCACCCATAGGGAGGTAATTGATAGTGTTTAATTTTGCTAGTCATTTTGAATGCATCACATGTTTTCAATAATACGAAATTTTTGTGTTTCAATACATGATTATAACCGTCATGAAGCTTTACAATAAGTGTATTTAAGATGTATCATAATTGTGTTTCAGTTTTATCCCACGGTCATCTGAAAACACTATCCATCCTTTTTCATTTACAGGTATCTGCTTCACTTTCATATAAATTTTAAATCTCCTTAAAACTATATCTACTGTGTTTACAGATGTACTCTATACCATAGAATTTGTCTTGAACCTGTATAGATGTAGTTTATAATAACTAGGAGAAAATACCTCTGCTCTGGTCAGTAGAAAGCGTAGACAGCGCTGTGGTGATGGCCGAAGGGGAGGTGATGGGGAATCCTCGCAAGTTGCGGCTATACAGCGGGTCCGGAGAGCCAGGAGAAGTGGGAGATGTCGGTTCACTGTCTCGTAGACTTCCACTGACACTGTCCATTCTGAACCCAGACACAATATACTGCACAACTGGTAACTATTCATAGTTCAAAAAATCGTCTGATACTTTCTAATTTGTTTCCCTATTTTTACAAATGGTTCGCAAAGTATTAATTAAACTGGATTTTCCAAAAATAATTCTGACAAAAGAAAAAATTAATAGGAAAATATTAAAATTTAATTATATTCAAATCTTGAACAATCAAATTTGTCCCCTTATTCTTGATTTAGATTTTAAATTTCAATTAAATTATTTATTGTGCAATAATGTAAAATATCACTATTACATTTTATATTTTGCTCAGGAAAAGTACAATATTATGGTATTTTAACTGAGAAACAATACTTTAAAAGAAGTAAACTGTCATAACATAATCTAATTTAACTAAACCCAAACTAATCTAACACATTGTTACGCAAAATCATTGTAAACCATCTGCCATGTTGCATATCTGTCCAAGTCACAGTAAGCGTTCCATAAAAATTCCTAGACAAAGTATGAAAAAAGTTCCCGAATAAAAGTATAATTGAATTGAATGGTTTGTGTGTAAAAATATTTCTATTCGGTTTAGTTATTTATTCTTCAAGTCATTTACTTCCTGATAGGCTGTGGTATTCATAATTTTCTTACCAGATTTACATAAGTTTCATTGTAAAAATATCACAATAAACATTATTAAAATATCTAAGTTGAGTTGTTAATCTAAATAAATTAAAATGAACTTACACAATTATTAGTAATAACAATTTGCTATTAAGATATAAAAAGAAGGTTAATATAACATACTCTATTATTGTATGGATTTCGAGACTTGAGTAGTGGTAAAAAAGAGAGGAATAGATTGAGTGGTGAGGCCTCATAAGAGGTGAGGTTTTCTGATGAACAGCACTCTATCGACTAGAAGAGAAAGAATAGAGGATGAAGGTCACTAGAAGGATTTGAGTACGAAACAGTGATAAAACGGATCAGAAGGGAGCGGCTGAGGATACGAGAACATAAATTACAAATAATGCTACACAATAGAAGAATGGAAAAACATGTAGAGACAAGACTTGTTGAGGGTGCTGGAGGAGAAGAAATGGGAATATCACAAAATTGGAGGGCACCTATGCTATTACTGTACTTAGTTAAGAATCATGATGATGACTCACCCAACATGTTTGTGGCTAGCAACGAGGAGCTCAAAGTCAGGACCAAAGGTCTGGAGAGCGTCCACCAGCAGCAGTCCGTGAACACTGAGGGTGAGACTCGTGTCGAAAGGTCGCTTGGTGTATGACACTCGGACACCAGACACCTGCAGTTCTGCGACACTGCGAGCTGCGAGACTGCACCTAGACACAGTGTAAAGAGTGACTGCCTTGGTAATGTTATATTAACACCTTCACTGCGACACGAATCATGTACCAACTTTAGGACAGTCGGGGTACTCGCGAGGTGCGTCCTCTGTAATTTTGCTAATCCTGTATATTTCTTTGGTCACCATCGCATCTCAGTCAAAGTGGGTTGATCAATAAATTATATCAAATATAAATTTTCACGCATTGATTAAATCAGCGGTTTCTCAACCTGGGGGGCGCGCCCCCCTGGGGGGGCGTGGAAGAATTTCAGGGGAGGCGTCAACAAATTTTTAAAAAATACTTAAGTTGTGGTTTTTTGAAACAGTTATTTTTTCATATATATTTACAACAACAACAAAATTTAATTTGATGCTGGACACAAACACACAATCATTGAAATTATTAAATTATTAACTCAATAAAATGTAAAGCTTTGGTTTCTATGAACCCCGCTGGCGTGAAGTGTGAAGCGGGATTGACGCTCACGAGAATCGCGCCAAGTGCGATTGCCGTTTAGTAAGTGGTTTCTATAACCGCGTGAACCACGCTCTCAACGTGGGATCGGTCATTCAACATTTGTAGACATGGGTGTGAGGATGTTAGCATTAGTGTTTCTTCTCGACGAAGGAAATGCGGATGAAGAAGTTATACTACCTGAATTTGTTAACGATGATCGTTCACCTTTATTTACAAGAAGAAGTAAAGAGAGGTGTTTTAAAATTTTAATTTTGAGACAATTAATGGATGACAAGACGAAGTTCAGAGAATATTTCAGAGTTACAGTAAAGTTGGACTGTTTTATGAAATTTTAGGATATATTCAAAATGACCTTACAACTCCCTGCCACAAATAAATGGTTTCTACGCATTTTATTTTATAACTAGATTTTTGTAGTTTTTCATTGATTGGTCAAATAACACTCTGTGCTCAAGCACATAATCAATTAACATTTCATCTAATTCTGGTGAAAAAATCTTGGATTCCTTCGATAACACTATTTCATACACACACGGAACCGGCAATGCCGCAGCGGTAAATGCGCCAGTGTGGGTAGACTTTGACGGGATTCGTCGTCGTGTTGCGCTCCCAATTTCCGGCGGGAATGACGCCGGCCCGATATGACAAACCGCGCTCGTAATAAAACATGCAGTAGTTTTGGCGCGATGACGTAGTACCGCTTCACGCTTCGCGCCGGCGGGGTTCATGGAAACCAAAGCTTAAGTGAGCGTCTGGCCAGGCGTGAGAAACTAGCTGACTCAGAACAAGGCGCGTGGAAGAGGACTATTCCACCTATTCCACGCGCCTTAGACTCAGCATACAACCCTCCCCCCCGTCTGGACTCACCCTGCCTTTCTTTATTTGTAGCGCGGCGCGGGGCGTAGTGCGCATGTCTGCCACTGTCCACCACAAGCGCTACTTGTCACACAGTATCATCCAGTCCCAGTCGCGCATTTGCCTTCGCCTGTGAATGTAGTTTTATTGTAACTATTATAGCGATTGTGTTGTTGATTGTCATCGCCATTACATTGACAAATATTGTGTGTTTTAGTGGTTAGTTGTTATTAAAAATGGCTAAATCACTGCCAAAGAAAAGACTCTACAGTGATGCCTATATTAAATACGGGTTTACATTTATTGAGAAAAACGGTAGTCATTTACCTCAGTGCGTAATTTGTCATGTAGTTCTAAGTAACGATGCAATGCGACCTGGACGTTTGGAACGCCATTTGAATACAAATCACGCTGCTCTAAAGGACAAACCTACTGAATTTTTCGTTTCTAGGAAACGTTGCCTTAAGAGAATGAAACTTGACCCCAGTGGAAGTTTTCGAATGGAAAATGAAAAGGCCGTTGAGGCTTCTTACAAAATTGCCTTGTTGATAGCTAAAGACAAGAAACCCCACACAATCGGTGAGTCACTCATAAAACCTTGTTTGCTTACTGCCTGTAGCACTGTGCTCGGTGAAGACAGCTACAATAAAGTTGCAAAAATTTCTTTATCAAACGATACAGTCAAACGTAGAATTGATGACATGGCTATTGACTTAAAAAATCAACTGGTGCAAAAGCTAAAGAACTCCCCATTCTTTGCATTGCAGTGCGATGAAACAACAGACATTTCAAAACAAGCGCAGTTGTTGTTTTACTGTAGATATATAGATGAAAAGAAATTCCTTGAAGAAATACTGTTTTCTACAAATCTTGAAACAACAACTACAGCAGTCAATATATTTTCTTCTCTTCAAACATTTTTAGAAGCTAATGGCCTTCCCTGGGAGAGAGTTATTGGAATATGTACTGATGGAGCTCAAGCGATGACAGGTTGCCGATCAGGATTTATTGAATTGGCTAAGAAAAAGAACCCTAAAAATAATTGGATCCCATTGTATCATCCACAGACAAGCTTTGGCTTGCCAGACTCTCCCTGAATCACTTAACACTGCTTTGAAATTAGCAGTTCAAGTAGTGAATCACGTCAAATCCAGTGCTTTGAACACCAGACTTTTTCGAGTGTTGTGTCAAGAACTGAACAGTGATCAAGAAACACTTCTCTTTCACACCGAAGTTCGTTGGTTGTCCAAAGGTAATATGCTTGCAAGGTTGTTCAACTTGAAATCAGAAGTTGAAATCTTTTTGATGAGTTCAAGTGAAGAACTGTACAAGAAATTTACAGATGACAAATTTATCTTTTACCTGGCATATTTATCAGACTTTTTTGAAACAATAAATCTTCTGAACCTAAAGCTACAAGGTCAGAAAAGTACTTTAAAGAATTATGATTCGATTAAGAGTTTTACTGAGAAGATAGCTCTTTGGCAACGCCGCCTGCAGAATTCGGAGCCGAACTTTTCTTCGTTTCCAAAATTAAACAACCTCCTCGATGAAACCCAAAGTCTTCCAAAAGTCCTAATAAATGAAATGAAGGACCTAATATCTGAGCATTTGTTGTCTCTGAAGAACAAAATCGAAGCTTATTTCCCAGATATAAGCTCGGAAAACTGGGAATTCAAGTTAACAAGAGACCCCTTTCAAATCAACGTTGATATACTTCCTGGTTACATTCAAGAACAAACAATTGACTTGCAATGTGATTCAAAAGCTAAAGTGGATTTCCCAAACATGGATCTCGAAGATTTCTGGCTACTATATCTTCCTATTTACCCAGAAGTAGCAATGGAGGCAGCCAAGTTGCTTGTACAGTTTTCATCTACTTATCTATGCGAGTCAGGATTTTCAGCCCTGGCTAATATAAAATCGAAATATCGAGCCAGACTAGATGTGGAAAGTGACCTGCGGTGTTCTTTGTCAACATTGCAACCAAACATACAAAAAATAGTTAACGAGAAACAGTGCCCAGCCCTCACACTAGTACTACACAAGTAACGAAAATTTTTTGGTTACATTATTGATATTTTGTTGTAGTTTTTTCGATTATTTGTGTAATTAAAATTTGTATTTGAATAAATGTGATTTTATATTCCTTACCAGAGTATGTCTAGCCTAAGTTCAATGTCATTTTACGCAAACATAACGTAAGAAAGTTTATCATATATAAGTCTAAATTAACTTATTCCATAAAGGGAGGCGTGACCTCACACCAAAGTATGAAGGGGGGCTCAAAGGCTGAAAGGTTGAGAACCCCTGGATTAAATAACCATCTCTAAATGTGGACATGATTTAACTAATGCCATGTCTCAGTCGGATAATAAATTTTATTTGATTGAAATATTAAATAAAACTAATATCAATTAAAATATTATAAGGTAGTTAAAATAATTAATAAAAAGGTTTTGCTAAAGTAGAATTTTATATTAAATAAAGTCAGTGATTTATATTAATAGTGTGAAATTAAGAATAACAATGTAGGTTTTAAAAGAGATCTAAAAACCAAGAGCAATGTTGTGTATTTTTAGTTGGTGGCTTCAAATAATTATTTTATATATGGAGTCAACCAACGTCCCTGGTTTAGTGTGGGTTTGAATTGCCTGATGAAGTCGACCATATGAATTACATAAAAAATTTGACTTTGTCCAAAATCAACGTTATTATTAAATCTGAATTAAATCTTTACATACTTTGTAACATTATTATTACATTTTCTAAAGCAATTTAAATTTTGTTAGTAATTTCCACTTTAAAAAATTTTGTATGTTACTAAAATATTTCAAGAGCTTTAGTTTAATTCACAGCATTTTTAAAATATTAGTGCCACAAAATAAATAGTGCTATTTATTTAAAAAATAGTTTTTATTAAGAAATTCAGTACAAATAAAAATTATCTTCACTTACTTCCAAAGCCAGTTGGTCCACGCAAAACTGCAACATCAAAAGACGTGCTCCACTGCAGTCATTTGTGTCCCCCGTAGATTGTGATTTGTTCTCACCGGTCACAACTGTTGGTGCCATCTTAGTCTCATCTGGAGATCCTTCTTGAGACCTGGAACCAACGTCAAAATTGAGCAATCTATTAATAGAGTAATACTAAAATTTCTTTTTTAAATACTGGATTATGGGTTTTTGTCAAGTTTCCTAGGTCAGTGAAAAATGCCAAATACCTTGTTGCAGTCAATAAGTCAGACCATCCAGTTTTATATTAAAGTAACTAGAGGACAAGATATTCTGTTCCTATGCTTGCTTACTTCCCATCTTTAGCATAATGTTATAATTAAATGCGTATTTCCACTTTTATATCCACTATAAATATATATAATCCATCATAACTACAAGAAATAATTACTAACTAACTATATGTTAAACTTTGTAGTTTTATAATTTCAGGCAAACAATAGAATATTTGTAGTAGACCATATAACCTGAAAGGAGATGGGAGACCTTTCCCTGAGATGACATCAACCAGAGTGCGAAGTGCAAGTATCTTCTGTTCATTGACGTGTACCACCAGTTTCGGCAGGTTCCCAGCAAGGGTAAGGCTTGGAAACTGCGGATCAGTGGTGTAAACAATTCTTCTTTCCACCTACAACATTCGATATTCAATTACTGTAAACTTGAATAAACTATTCATAAAGAATCTACAAAAACGCTTGAAACACTATTACTCATGCAATAATTTATTTTAAATGAACCCTACTAAAAAGAAAATGTTATTCCTAAATAAAAGTGAGAGTCATGTATTAATTAAAATATTGCAAAATAACAAGTCTGTATATCAATATTTCATCTTGTATATATTCTAGCGTTCTGCTACTTGCTACCTAAAGAGTCCTCCCCATTATACGTTGTTTACCCATCTTCTTTCTTTTACTAATTTTTCTCTCTTTACAATACACACTTGCTGCCTCTCACTCTTTCACCTCATTTGCCATCAGTTTGCCTCTTGATCATCTGCTCTACATCTTTCCTTCAAGATTTTCTCCGTACCCTTCCCTCAGATGTCCTTGTTAACTGTCCATGCCTTGTACTAAATCAGTTGATGGAATTATCACTACTAAACAACTAGTCATTGCTTCCACCAGTTATACAGGATGAATTCTGTACTGTATGTGTGTACATGTACCTTATACTATAGTTCATGTTTCACTGGTATTATAAAAGTTACAATCAATCATTTTGTAGTAAATGTTAAATATTCTTATTATTTATTATTTCACCATCAAGGTACATCTGAACTCAGGTAACTTAACAATTCAATATGCTTAACAGCTTAACCCATTGCGAATCGTATTGTTTTGGCGCGCGGGCACCAGCGGGCACAAATTAATTTACGGTCCCAAGCGGCCGAACGAACAGCAATGGTGCGCCACATCGTATCGCTCGCTATTGTATACTAGAATATTCAGCTGTGAAGGTATTCTTTAGATGGAACAAGGACCTGCTGGGGTATCCGTGATGTAGGAACGATAACACGCGAGCAAGGTTCCGGGGTGGCAGGGATGATGTCTGAATCATAGTCTAAATAAAGCGGCTCGGGCGAAGCGATTACAACATCCGCTCCATTGTCTAGACTAAACACGCCAATATGTACGTCTGCGTCGTTTTAGTTGTGTCACTAACCTCAAAAGTATTATAATAACAACTTAGGAAAACATCCTATCAGAAGCGCTAAAAAGCAGAGAGTAAAACTCATATGAATGATTTTTCAACTTCGACATACAACTGCGATCTGTAGGATATTTATAAAACTTTTGAAAACTCTAAACGTAGACCGTTGTTAAACACTCTTAGTAGACAAGTGAAGACGATCGCCCGATCTATCAGACATTAAAAGAACTATTTGGAGGGAAATTTAAAAAGCAAACCACTTTTGCGACCTGAGCTCGTCATGGCCGTTAGTAGGCCCGGCCGCCGCGTGACGAGCCCAGCTCGTCAGTGATCCGCAACAGATTTCTGAATACTTACCATCTACAAGCTGAAAGTATCAAGAATATAGAACTACTAACTCCATACACTCACACTGGGATTTCTTTATGAAAGCATATAAAACTTTACCTTATGTACTTTTCAATCTAATATGTTCCTTGTAATTAACCCTTTGAGTGCCACAGCGTCGCTAATTTTGACGGTACGAAAAGTGCATAAAGTGCAAAGCGTCGCCAGTTTTGACGTTTCATATTTCGATAATATTTTATATAGTACAAGATTATTTTGGCCAAGTAATCAGACGGCTGTATTCAATAGGTTCCAAACTATCAATAAATACGAGTTTTATGTTGTTTCTCTACTATTTTATCTGTGAAACTTATGTTGTTTGGGTACTTATCAAGAAGCCACTATTTTTGGACGAGTTTTCCTTATCGGGGACAAAATAAATTACAGTATGAAAAACAAATGACTTTATTTAACCTATTTAGGAATTTACAAGTTATTACGACAGTCAATTAAATAAAAAAACTATAATAACAACGTTTCATTATTCGAAAATGTCAGGTCATTCGTGTGTCTATTTGGAGACGATTTGGAGATAGGATTAGGACTCATCGAGTATTTTTCGAGTCATAATGGAAGAAGGAACGTATAATGACGTTTATTTTTATCTCTGATAAGGAAAACTCGTCCAAAACTAGTGGGCTGTGATAAGTACCTGTACGATGATTCTGTCTTCCAGTCACGCGACGTAGCGGACGAGTACCGTGTTGCGTAACGGCCTTTCTTGTTGTTTATGTGCCGATAACCAAGCATTTGAGTAAATACAAAATAAAATAGTAACTTATACAGTATTTTACTGTATTTATTTACAAAAGTAATATATGATTTGAGTTGTGTTCGAGCAAAAAACATGAATTTTCAGTGTAAATATTATTAGGGTCATTATTTAGTAAATGTAAACTTTTATGTAAAATATGTTAGCAAGTATTTGTTTCTAAATTAAACTAATCATATTTATTTGTGTTGTATTAATGTTTTATTAGATTTATTGGGAAAACTACATCATTACTAAGTAATTTCTAAACTCTGACAAATGAAGGACAGTTTATAAAAATGTCGGTACCGGGCAGCATTTTGTTAATACATATAATGCCATGTTTTTAAATTCTAGAATAAGATATTACACATGGATTTTATTTAGAATCATATGGCCTTTATCATGGTATGAATAAAAAAAAATCTTAAAAATACCGTATACACACAAATTAGGTCGAAAACTTAACTTTTTATACAAAAGTAAAAAACTTTTTTTATAAATACTGAAATTTTTATATTTTTATAAATCAAATTTTATTTGTAACGATATGTATCATATTCCGCATTTAATAAGAAAAAAACAACAACAAAATGATGGAAATCTGTTTGGTAGTTGTTTTACAACAGCTTTTTTCCCAAAAGCTTACAAATATGCGAAAAAAACAGCATGGCACTTTATGCATATGCCTTCGGAAAATACCCGTGGCACTCAAAGGGTTAATAACTTGCTAAAATTGAAGTGAATTTAACGTGTTTTTTTTAAATAGTTTTATTTGTTCAAAATATCTGCCTCTTTATTATGTACTTTGTATTACATATCCAAAATTTGAATCTATAAGCATAAAAAATTATATACCTTAAAATTTCTTAAATACCATACAAATACAAAAAACAAATAATAATAGGAAGACAATGATACATTTATTAAAACATTGTTTATTTTTAAAACCCACAAGTGTTGGCACAGTGTATGGCAGGTCAAATCAACCAACTTAACCTTTGGTTAACCTCATTGTTGTTACAATCCAAAATTAACTACAACAAAAAGTGATAGCTAAAAATAGAACTGGCACTCAAAACAATTCCTTTAAAGTAAACATCCAATGAAGATGTACTACTAAAGTTCAGATTGAGATATTATTTAATTTGTTTAAAATAAATCCTACAACAAAATATACTTAGTCTAAACAATACATATACTGTTGATATACAAGTACAATACATAATAACAAAACATTTAATTTTGGATGTAAATCTATGGATCTATATTATGTTTATCTTGAATAAAAGTTATTCACACCAAAATAATTAAACTAGCTGCCATGCTTATTTTTTGTGATGATGCCTAAAATAACAAAATATTTTACCTGGAGAGAAAATGCTGAATCGATCCAGAACGTGGAGTGCAGATGTTCCTTTCAGATGAGCAAACTTCCAGTTGTCCTTTACTCTTCCTACAAGGATCTGTAGCTCATTGAGGTCCATTGAATACCTACAGACAGATTTTGTTGTATAAAAAGCTATTTTGGGCTTCAAATTTATACTTAAATATTTCAAGAAGAATAATTATGGTGATATAAACTATCTATCAAAAATCTACCAATAAAGTATTAGAAGCTGAGAAATCCCTAATGTTTCTCAACTTAAATTGATAGTACAAAAGTAAATAATCTTGTCCATATACATCCCTTTAACACATGGTAAATAGTAGGGGTTCACGGTATTACCTCACTGCTTCTCTTTTATTTGTGTCGGTATTAAATAAATTAATATAGTATGAGAATACCTTGATTAAAGAGAACTTTAGCATTCGGTTGGTTATAATGTCTTCAATAAGAAAGAAAAATTAGGGACTAATTTGGACACCAAGGACTGGAAAAAGAAGAGAAAATGGAAGTTAAAAAGAGAGTAGATAACTTTTTCCTTTTGGCAATGTTCAATTATATTTGCAGTTAGGTGGAATTTATAAAAATGGTTGCTTGTATTCCGCTTATACGGATTTAACTGAAGATTATGTATAAAGGTTATATGTTGGTGTCTACAGCCCAAATTCCTCAAACTGCCTTTGCTTTGCTGCTTTTTTAAATCTTAATTTACAGAATGCATTACATCAACAGTAAATAGTCATACATTGTCATTTTTATAGTGAACTTTGTCAATAAATTCTGAAAACTCCTAATGCTTGATCTAAAAACAATACTTTTTTTACTCCAAATTTGACAAAAGCAGTCAAGAAAAACTTTTTTGTTACAAACAAAATTTGTTTTCCACAGAACAAATTCAAATTATTTGTGTGAAAGAAACATTTCACCGGTGATTTACCTAGTCTAGTACCTTCATTTGTATAGTAACCAATGAATTAACGAGTGAGCTTGAATTATGCGATGACCACTTGACAAGGGAGTTTACTGAATCCGTACATGTCACAAATAAGTCTACAATGATGCAATTTTCATCTTACCACCTTAATCATAATCTATATATTATACATTTAAAAAATGAAAATGTATCTAACGGATACAGAAATAGCTCTTCTTGGGAGTGCAAAAAAAATCTCATGACGTTTGAAGCATTTTTTGAATGGAAATTTCATGAGTTAACCCTGGAAACTGGCGGTCATATTTCTCTCAGTGGCAGAGTATTTTTAGTACTTCATACATTGCCTTATATTTATTTTATTATTACATGTTTACTATAAAGTACCTATGTCATATTATATATTTCTTTATTCAGCATGGTTCAAGAAACATTTTTCACATAATATAATTAAAACAAAAAAATACCCTTACTCTACCTCCTTCAGGAAAAAAAATTTTTTTAGAAAAAAAAAGAAAAGTTACTTTCAAAGTTTTTGATTTTGTAAAAATTGTTGTTGTTAGTGATACGAAAAAATCCAAAATATAAAAAAGGAAGAGCATTTAATTCTGAGTAAAAATAAAACAACACATAGTTTATAAGGTATTTATTTTTACATGTGGTAAACGATACAAAATTCATACACTGACATTCGAAAGTGCTACTTACCAACAAATGTAAGAACTTCAAAGCTCACTTGGATTTCTACAATCTTGTACGGTACCTATTAGTTTATATTAATTTTCTATTTTTGTATTTTTTATTATGTATTTTTTTTAATTATGTTCTGATTGAATGTCTAAATCGGAATCCTCATCATTGCTTATTTCATGTAAAACTAGTTCTCGAATGTCACTTGAAAGATCGCGGGAAATTACGATCCATTACGTACACACGCACAAAAAACTTACTATTATTGTGTCATATACACAACCATCATTACAACGACCTCAAACACAATAATAAACCAGACAAAACACCATACAGCTGACGAAATAACAATAGCCGAATGAACCAGATGGACTCACCGCTGCACGCGCAACTAGCACGGTACGCGGGAGAATGTAAACAAACAGTTTTAGAGATTATAAGACGTATGGACGTGTAACGAAACGATAAAATTATTTATTAGTGTATTAATTTACATAAATTGAACCTTCCTCTTTCGATTGGTATCAATACAGATACTCTTTGATCGTGTTTTAAGTACGTTAATATTGAGAAATAACAGACGTAATTAAAACGCCCGATATCGGGTGCTGCCATCTAGGATGCGACTAAAAACGCCCGATATCAGGTGTTTGCCAGTTCCAGGGTTTAAGCGAGTTTTCACTTAGTGTGAAGACTCACCTGTCATATAGCTTGTGGTTGCAGAGCCAGCTCACTGATGGCTGCCAGAGGGTCTCCAGAGTCTGGTTGAGAGGAGAGCCAACGGTTTCTAGCGAGTCGCTTGCCTCACTGCCTGGTGGTGTGGAACATGGTGTCTGGAACGCCTCTGACGCAAACATTTCCAGATCAATATTTTAATAACAACCAAATATTTTTTATTAACTTTTTGATTACTTTGCTCTTACTACTTTTCTGAAATTATCATTCAGAGGAGAGAACTGTTTAAACCCTTTGTAGTGAATATAGGCCTAAAATGATGATCTCAATCCTAGGAACTGAACCTGGTCTAGGCCTGTGCATAGGATGAATGACATGGAAAAGTTTTGAAGAATTATGCAAAAATAAATTACATAGCTTTGTAATTTATTGTTATGTACATGACATAGAGAAAGTATTTTGTGTATGCTTATATCTTTAAAAAATAGAAAAACTTTCAAATATTACAAGTAATGCACAACATGAATTAAATAACACCATATACTAGCACTAAGTTGTATACAAAACACCAATTCTAGCCAAAATTGCCAAATTACGTCATGCAAGATAGGTTAATGGAGGTAAAATAAATAACAAGTCAAAGGATTAATATCAACGACTTTCCTTAAAATCATCCTAATATAGAAAACTTAAACCACTATCTACTTTTATGGAGAGGATAATAAAATTTACTAACAGGTTAGCATTTATCCAATTTGATTAGAAAATTGTATTTGACGGGATTTATATATTATGGTGAGATTTTTAACTACTAAAAACTTCCTTATTTTAAAATACGTTTTTTTTTCTTTGCCTTTTATAGCTTATTTGAAAGAATATTTTGATTCCAATGGTTTTTGATAAAATATGGGCAAATATTTAGTTACTATTTTAAACTAAACTAATTACCATAATGCAGTAAAAAAGTACTTTTAAGTCATAGTTTAAAATGTTAAGTTTTCAAGAGCCCAAGTTAAAATCTCACCTTCATCCTCTTGGTCAGGGTCAGAAACGACAGACAGACGTTACATCCACGACAGGTTCTCTATTGGTTGAAGTGCAGCTTGCCCAAAGTCCACCACACACAGCACAGCATTTTTATCATTGAAATGTTCCACAAGAAAGATCTGCGGGGCGGAGATTGCCAAGTCAATGTCCCATGTCTTCCTGGCAGTCTGCAGTTCCAAACAAACAGAATGAGGGGAAAATACGTCTAGTATGCAGTGTGAGGTAAGGTACTCTTATCTTTCATCTAATATGTTTTTTTTTTAATTCTGCATATACATAATAAACCTTAAAAATTACTTTTTAAATAAACAATCAGTTTGTGTAGATTGGTCATGAGAAGGTGCTGTTGAAAGTCCAAAAACATTAATAATTAATATTAATTCAGTTTTTTACTAGTAAAAATTGATAGTTTTACTAATATGTATTGAATTTTTCATTACCTCATAAAGATAGTGAAAACAATAATTTTAGTTTTTACGTTAGTGTTCACATTAATGAAAAATAAGTATAATTTTATTCTGTTTGAGAATCAAACAGATAATAATGGTTTTGTTCATTTATTTATAACATTAAGGCTTAATGAAATAAGTGTTTAAGTACAAATCCCATAAATATTGGTTTTTAAATTAAACATTTTAAAAAAGCACCTTTATAACTGTTTTTTGTTGAATTTGACATAGATCTTTAAATGAATGAAACTTAAGGTGCAACAATTTTTCACACATTATATGCATTATTTACACTCACTCGTTTGTGAACGCTGCTTTTAGTAGTTTTTTTTCGATATGGGAAACCTATAAACAAGGAGCCGCGCACAAAACCTTTATCACCGTCACTGTACTGGTAATGTGATTGTTTGTGCATGTTATTCTTCGAGCATGCCTACACTATCTTGCAGGTACTGTTAACTACCTAATGTTAATTTATTTCACAGTTTTCCTGCACACCAGTCACAGATGAAAATAAAACAGGTCATTATTGCAAACGGATTAACTCATTAGCGGCCCGGCCCTTTTTTAGTCATAAGTCAGCAATGAATTAACTCGGCAAAAGCTGTTACCGGGCTAAGAACCAAGTTATAGAACTTAACTTAAAAGTGTGCAGATAAGAGTTAAACTAATAACAGTGTATTTTTTGGTAACGCTAACTAATAATAAATTTAAATTTGATTAATTACTTTCCCACCACTGACCAAATGTCCCTGGAGGATTTTTGTCCCAATTTCTGAAGATCTCCTGTTTTGGTACGTTGCTTCATGGCATTGTAGCCCTGCCTGGCCGCAGCTCGGAAACTTGGGTTCTGACGTCTGGGAAAGGTCGGACGAAGAAGTTCTATCAGCCATTTAACAGCACCTGGATTATACACTACATCCAATGCTTCCGAGCGGACTTCCAATCTGCAACAATATTTCAACATTAGAAAGAACTGATATTATAATAAGTTGAAACATTGTGGCGAAGTGCATCAAAGCAGTTTTGACCATAATGTGACAAACATAAAAATGATTACAAAATACAAATTAAACATCAATAATGAACAATACAAGAGAGCTGTCAAAGTTGAATGTTTAGGCAACACAAATATTACATGCATTCAATGTTTTGTATTAAAATAATGATTTTGATTACTAAATATATTTAATTAAAACTTAAAAATAACAACAGAGCATTAACTAACTTATATTATATTACGAGGGGTATTAGAAAAGTAAGGTTCCCTAATGCCCCGCCGACGACAGAATGCGATATGTTCGGAGAAAATCTGGCAACACTGATCTTAGACATACATCAGTTGTCCCTCTCTCTCTTATCCATGACTCAATTTCTTTCCTTCTTTTTGCGCCTCGGCTACGTCCAAAACAGTGCTGGCATAGCTGCTTTGGAAGATAGAGCTCCCCTAAACGTTGTTACCAGCCAGATGCAAAATTCGTGCTGTGATAAACGATTTTTTAAATGCAAAACAGGATATTTCACCTATTGGAAATTCATCAGGTCAGTTAATCGTAAGTTTATGGGGAAGGAAACTGCATAATCTGTTCAACACGAATCTCGGATAATCAATGAGTGTAGAGAATGTTTCAGCGAAGGCTGCATGGAAATTTCACGATTGAAATACCGAAGTGGAACGGCCTTCAGTTTTCAGATGGAGTGTTTTGTTGAAGAAAGTTGAGAAAATATTGCTTTGAAGATCGGAAGAATCACCATTCACAGGAACAACAGTTAAACTCTGACAGATTTTGCGACACATTAAGAAAACTGAGACGCGCCGACTCCAGTAACCGCCGGGAGGAGTGAGAGGAAGATTGTCCAGGGGATGTGAGGCTTCTCCATGACAACGCTCGACCCTCATGTCATCACGTCAAACTCAAGAACTGCTGGACAATATTTTGGCTGGACTTATTGTGACCCATCCCCCCTACAGCCCAGACCTAGCCCCAAGTGATTATCCACCCTTTATTCCAAAATTAAATGGAACACTTAGGGTGGCCTAACGCTTCAGTACCGATGGTGAAGTCAAGGAAGAGGTTACTCAATATCCTCAAAGGATCTGGCATAGACCGAATTCTTATAAAACAATGGGGAAAGATAAAAGTTGGAGCTATCGTCTAAAAAGTTGTATTGGACGGAAACGGTGATTCATTTGGAAAAATAGCCGTAACTTGTTAAGTTTTAAATTTGAATGTATAACAGTAAGTAAGGTATACTAGGAGCAGTCCTATTTTAAAAATTCAGTGGGAAACCTTAATTTTATCCTAATACCCCTCGTATTAATATTAAACTTTTGTAATTACATGATATTAGAAAATTGTGATTGAGTTTAGAAATGGTCGCCCATAAATCTTTAACTAAACTTCTCTATCGGCACACCATAAAGTCATGATTTTTACAAAAGTGATAATTGGAAAATAGCAGTGTGAAGGGTACTGTAAGTCAGAAAAGTTTGGA
>NW_025778946.1:0-64282 GCF_021130785.1 Homalodisca vitripennis | reverse complement strand
TGTAAATACCATAGAATTTTCATATATTCCAGGAATAGAAAGGTTTGCATCCCCTGTAGATTTCTATTGACATCTGGTAATGGCACACCCAGTGTCAGGAATGTGGTGAACTGAGGAATCTAACGCCTAAGTAGCCTATTCCGCGGACTGAGAACTGTAGGGTAACGGGAGTTATGTTAGGTTCACTACACGGCCTTACTCAGTACGAAAAAGATACAGCTATAGAGTTGTACACATTTACAGATAATCCAGAAAGGACTGAAACATATCTCTCGTAACGACCAAGCATTCCGCGGACTGAGAACTATAGGGTAACGGGAGTTATGTTAGGTTCACTACACTGCCTTGCTCTGTACGAAAAGATACAACTACAGAGTTGTACACATTTAACAGATCATCCAGAATGAGGGAACATATCTCTCGTAACGACCAAGACATTCCGCGGACTGAGAACTATAGGGTAACGGGAGTTTATGTTAGGTTCACTACACGACCTTACTCTGTACGAAAAGATACAACTACAGAGTTGTACACATTTACAGATCATCCAGAATGAGGGAACATTATCTCTCGTAACGACCAAGCATTCCGCGGACTGAGAACTATAGGGTAATGGGAGTTATGTTAGGTTTCACTACACGACCTTACTCTGTACGAAAAGATACAACTACAGAGGTTGTACACATTTACAGATCATCCAGAATGAGGGAACATATCTCTCGTAACGACCAAGCATTCCGCGAGACTGAGAACTATAGGGTAACGGGAGTTATGTTAGGTTCACTACACTGCCTTGCTCTGTACGAAAAGATACAACTAAAGAGTTGTACACATTTACAGATCATCCAGAATGAGGGAACATATCTCTCGTAACGACCAAGCATTCCGCGGACTGAGAACTATAGGGTAACGGGAGTTATGTTAGGTTCACTACACGACCTTACTCTGTACGAAAAGATACAACTACAGAGTTGTACACATTTACAGATCATCCAGAATGAGGGAACATATCTCTCGTAACGACCAAGCATTCCGCGGACTGAGAACTATAGGGTAACGGGAGTTATGTTAGGTTCACTACACTGCCTTACTCTGTACGAAAAGATACAACTACAGAGTTGTACACATTTACAGATCATCCAGAATGAGGGAAACATATCTCTCGTAACGACCAAGCATTCCGCGGACTTAGAACTATAGGGTAACGGGAGTTATGGTTAGGTTCACTAAACGACCTTACTCTGTACGAAAAGATACATCTACAGAGTTGTACACATTTACATATCATCCAGAATGAGGGAACATATCTCTTGTAACGACCAAGCATTCCGCGGACTGAGAACTATAGGGTAAGGGGAGTTATGTTAGGTTCACTAACGACCTTACTCTGTACGAAAAGGATACATCTACAGAGTTTTACACATTTACATATCATCCAGAATGAGGGAACATATCTCTCGTAACGACCAAGCATTCCGCGGACTGAGAACTATAGGGTAACGGGAGTTTATGTTAGGTTCACTACACGACCTTACTCTGTACGAAAAGATACAACTACAGAGTTGTACACATTTACAGATCATCCAGAATGAGGGAACATATCTCTCGTAACGACCAAGCATTCCGCGGGACTGAGAACTATAGGGTAAACGGGAGTTATGTTAGGTTCACTACACACGACCTTTACTCTGTACGAAAAGATACAACTACAGAGTTGTACACATTTACAGATCATCCAGAATGAGGGAAAACATATCTCTCGTAACGACCAAGCATTCCGCGGACTGAGAACTATAGGGTAACGGGAGTTATGTTAGGTTCACTACACGACCTTACTCTGTACGAAAAGATACATCTACAGAGGTGTACACATTTACATATCATCCAGAATGAGGGAACATATCTCTCGTAACGACCAAGCATTCCGCGGACTGAGAACTATAGGGTAACGGGAGTTATGTTAGGTTCACTACACGACCTTACTCTGTACGAAAAGATACAACTACAGAGTTGTACACATTTACAGATCATCCAGAATGAGGGAACATATCTCTCGTAACGACCAAGCATTCCGCGGACTGAGAACTATAGGGTAACGGGAGTTATGTTAGGTTCACTACACGACCTTACTCTGTACGAAAAGATACAGCTATAGAGTTGTACACATTTACAGATAAGCCTGAATGAGGTAACCATATCTCTCGTAACGACCAAGCATTCTGCGGACTGAGAACTATAGGTAACGGGAGTTATGTTAGGTTCACTACACGGCCTTACTCTGTACGAAAAGATACAACTATAGAGTTGTACACAGTTAGAGATAAGCAGAATGAAGAAACACATCCCACGTAAGGAGCCTAGTTATAAGTTCACTTACAAGCATAACTAAAGAGTTTGCTTAGGCCGAACTTTGTATGAACTCTGTTATATAGATACAAATCATGAGATAAGCTCTAATTTTACCAGGAAAATATAAAGAGACTTTCTCAAAAGAATGCTGAAAGAATACATCCTTTTAAAATGGTGATAATTTTGTTTTCGGTAATTACTAAGATGACAATATCATGTGATGTATCAAGATAAATTAACATTTTACTCATTTTTAGAAAATGTATACAAATTATATGTATACGTGTATTAAAAATATAGCATTCATTCTTTAACGATATTCTTTTATACATAAGCTTATTATTGACATAATAAGGCAAAAAGAATACTATTTGTTGCATTATAATAATTATAAATAAATGGGACTATTCAAGAGAATCAAAATATAATTAAGTAAGCATTATGATTAGCTTCAGTTCACCTTTGCTTAATGCAGCGACTGGAATCTGACCGCTGTCACAGACTTGAGTCCTGGAATCTGGAGTCATTTACGACTAATCATATCCAAAAACCTTTTCCACAATAGCTACTTTATGTGGAGAAATCTCAGTTGCTCCAACGTTGCTATGGGATCGAGTTTTGACCATACACTGCATTTAAATTGTTGCACATTGATGAGACAATGAGAATACCTCTTCACATTGTTACACTTTATTTTGTGGTGTAGGTGTCTCTCATGTGTCGAGAGTTCTTTTTTTGAGCTTTTTCAGTGCTCATTTTTTGGGGGTTCTCGTCAGACGTGCATGACTCCAGACTCCAGGAATCAAGTCTGTGACAGCGTCTGCACTAAGAGGAAGGTGAAACTGGAGCTAACTGTACATTCATATTGCATCAATCAACCCTCCCCAGAACTAGCCACGTCATGTCTATAAATAAAAAATAACCGTCGTGGTAATTAACTTGTGAAAGAAGTGAGGTGAATTAAACGTTTAAATAATTTGCATGAAAGAATGTTCTTTCTATTTTCCTCTGAACACTCAAAATAGTTTATTTTAGTAATAAGTTTTTCTAAAGAATTACTTTCATTATCATAAAAAGTGGTATATTGCTCTGGTAAGTATGTTATTATAATTCTGTACGATAGCATGAATATGTAATTCGGAAAAAACTTTTATCTAATAATAGTGTTTCCGTAAAATAAGTCAGAACTATTGGGATAAAAAACTAAATTAGATAAGAAATTAGGTTTTGATGGTTATAATTACAAATATTGTCTAATCAAACTTGAACGATATCAGTTATTACCACGGAATGCGAGCAAATATTTGAAAACAAGCGAAAAATATCTGTCGTTAAAAACTTTAGTGGGTAGTTGATATTCTCATGTACATGATTTTGAAAATGAAAAGTCACTCTGTGAAACGTGCAGTGCAAAACACTGATGCCTGGAGTTTAAAAATACTTTATTATTATTATATTGCATTATTCAAATTGCCCGTATGTTCTATTTTAGTTATTTAACATGATCATATTTCTTTATATAATTCATCATAGTTAACTCATATAGTGCTTTATAACAGTTTTCTTTACTAACTGTTTCTGGCTGTTTAATGTATTTTAATTTGTTTTTAAAAACAATAATTCTTACACGTAGCTGCTGTTTTAATAAGATTTAATGAACTTTAATGAGAGAAAGTACCTGTAATGTAATTTGGCTTGAATGATATGGCGCTAACATATAAAAGCACTATTTACCTAGTAACAAATAATATAAAAAACTTCTATTTTAGCATGAAAGAATAATCCTAATCTACACTTCCAACTAGTGTATTTTAAGTAACCGAATTAAAAGTTATGGTCCAGGTTTATCCTGAAGTATTTGGCCACACTATAAAACAAATTAATGTCGCAATATATGTTTGTACATTTTCCAAAAAATGGCCTAATTATTTCCCTCAGTCCATATGCAATAGACGCTTTCTATTTGAAATCTATTAGTAGACTAATAAAATTTAAATTTCTTAAGGATTTTGCATGACATTGTTATATAATCACTTAAATATAATAATATGTGGGAATGTATTGGCTTTCTATGTAAACATCTTTGAAATAGAAGCTCCACTCTTTCTTCATAACATCTGTCCGTATCACAAACAACAATAACAAAAACTAATCCATAATTCCAGGAAGCCGTTGCAGCAATGGTAATACTCTTTAATGAGCCAAAAATACTTTTAGTACGCTAATACTCATGTTGTACTACTCTGGAGTATTACTTATGTTTGCTGCAGTTATTACTTTGTTACATTATATATCAAAATATATTTGATTTTACTTTTAAAGTAGTTCATTATTCAAGAACAAAATAATAATAGTTAGTCGTCTGCAGGAACACCTACAACTAAAATATAATAGTTCTATTTGAGCTGTTATTATTATTATTTAATATTTTAACTCTCAATTTATTCTCTTTATCAAGCTATGAGTTTTTGGAACACTTATTATACGATTATAACCAATTAACATTGAATCTGGCTTTACGATCTAAATTTATTCGAGCCGTAACCAATTACTGTAAAAAATACAGGGTAAATTGTAACCTATTGTTATTGAGAATTTTATAAACATATAACAGCCAATAAGATCTGTCACTGTTAAAGCTTGGCTCATTATACTGGGTCTCGTTATATATAACGAGAAGATAAGAATAAATTTTTTTTGATGATTTAAATAATTACTTGTTAGTGATATTTCATGTATCTCTGTTGTTTATGACAAGGAAATTAAAACCAATCCCACGTCTAGTTAATAAGTTGTTAAGTTAATTAAGCTTGTAACAGGTATACCAACTTGTCCTTTGTTCTATGACAAAGTGATTAATTAATAACTGTACAGTCAAACTGAAACTACAGTTTAGACAGTTAGTTAATAAAAATATAAAATAAATAGTAAATTGTTGCTGTGATACACGAAGAGACTTCATTTCATTTAATACTACTTTTCACTTGTCTTTTTTTACATTATTTATTTATTCATCGTAATTGAAAAGTGAAATATTTATTATTTTTACAATAAAACGTATTTTTCATTATTTTGGTGTTCTCGAATTCGGTCTTATACACAAACTAAGGTTTGGTTATATAGTACCAAAGAAAACTACTCTGAATTTTAAACTATAAAATGAGTATTAATTTCGTCAATTACAAACATATCGTTTAAAAGATTTTCCTTCATTATTACGATTGCATTATTTGAATTGCTGTATTTATTAGAATTTAACATTGTTATTTTCTCCGGTTTCTTTTAACGCCCCCACTTCTCAAAAAAACGGCTGGATTTATCTGTATAAAACTTTCGGGACAAAAAGTTGGCCACCTTGCGATACATATGGTCAGCTGTTTGATCATATTTTGTAAACATAGCCCCAAGTGTTTAGTTAACAATGAAGAATCCACTCGAGAATTGCACATTGGAAGAGGAGCTTTCAGTGACGTCAGACTTTTAGTCGTTGGAAAGTGAGAAAGGTTGTAAAATCCACGAAAGAATGTTTAAAGTGTACGGAGAAGATTGTTTTGAAGCCATCGAAAGTTTACAAAGGGGTAGAAATGTTTCAAAGTGGCCGTACACAAGTT
Organism: Homalodisca vitripennis; assembly: GCF_021130785.1. Lineage (NCBI taxonomy): Eukaryota > Metazoa > Arthropoda > Insecta > Hemiptera > Cicadellidae > Homalodisca > Homalodisca vitripennis. The sequence goes on along the minus strand of NW_025778946.1, from coordinate 58,322 downwards.
TCTGGAGTGGACGACCGATCAAAGTTTGGACTTCCTCCTCGATTCTCGCATTGACGCGTTAATTCGGGACAATAAGCACATAACTGTTGAACTGATATGCGCGAAATAACTGCCTGAAAATGAACTCGAGTGTTGGAAATGTCCATAAATTATTTAAAATAAGCTCCAGAACAAGAAAATCTGTACGAGTTGGGTGCTCATACAACGCTTCGAAGAAAATCCGTACCCACAAGAGAAACCCGGCTTCGAACGAGAGAACAGTTAAAATAGATATTTGACTGAAGAAGAAGATGTTTTGAAAATAAATTTAACTGTTGATGAAACATGAATCTACCACTATTACGCAGACTCAAAAACAATAGAGTCTTTGAGTGGACGTATACGACTTCTCTACAAGTATAACATTTATGTGCATTTTGCGAAATGTAAAATAGACAATAGACAAAATTCTGAGATTGGAATGGTCACAATATTTATTTCAATACAATATTTCAAGGTTAACAGATATATCTGGTTGTGTCCTTTAAACATGTATCTCACCGAGGCATCATAAGCTCAAAGATTTTTATGCGTCTGGCTCGTACGCTTGAATCGTTTACAGAGATGGTAGAGATCGCCAACCATCAGTCATAGTGACTGGGCGAAATCCTCAAACTCTTGTTCAACCCCGAATAATTGAACCGAGTGTTGAATTTCGTGGTCACTAATAAAGTGCAAGGTCGGAGATATGTTTATGGATCTGTGTGAGAAGAATCATTTGCTCACAAAATTTCATTTTACTACACAGGAGATGAAATTGGACCAACTCACTCAAAACCTCATACGTGTCGTGAATGTAACAGCTTAATTGGAAACCCTTCAAGGACAATATTCTCACTTATACTCAGGATCAGTTCAGGTCGTTTTAAAAAGGTATTTTCTTCTCTTGCTAAAAGGGTATCCAATCGAAATAAAAACTGCGCTTCGACAACTTGATGGAAGTAACCACTCATCTGTTCACACTATTGAACATCGCACGGGTAGGAAGTCAATTTATTCTTTTACCTGGTCTTGAGTAACTCGGATCACTGATCGAGTTTGTTAATTTAGCAAGAGCAGCTTTCAAAAATAAATAAATAATATTGTTCCCAGCTATGAATAAATCAAATCAATATACTAAAGTGGGTTTAAATGGTATCGTTTAAATCAGATCATTTAATCGTTTTGCTCAGCCAATTACATAAAAATTCCCAGAATAGATATTTCGTTCCTTTAATAACAATTCTTAATAAGGAACTAATAACAATCTCTAACTTTATTTAGGGAAGTTACTATATTAAAAATAATAATCTTTAGGTCACACCTTAATAAAGTTACTGTCCACAAATAATATTGCCTCTTTAATTTATACCCCGATTTTTGACAGTTTTGTACAACAAGTTAAAACAAATTCAAATAATATAAAAAACCCCAACTTTCGTGGAAAGTTAAACATTATTTTACACCAAAGAGTAGAGTGGACTTTATTCTAGATTAAATCCTGTGTAGATTGTATTAGTAGTTTTGGGGTACCGAGGAACCCAATACTTATATGAATTTTTGTCACTCTTTCATCTAATTCTTACTTTAAATCAGACAACGCACTTATAAAACACTATATGATTTAACTAACTTCAAGTGGAGCAAAAAGAGTTGTATAGTCTATATTTTTACATAGATGTAAGATAACGCAACTAAATAATTCTTTGGCATTAAAACTAAAGTTAACTACCTGTTTTTAAAATATTTCTGTTGTAAGTACAATCTTGTATAAGTTTTCACTAAACGAGAATTATTTTTGTTTTACAATTTTGGATATTATGACACAGTGAAAGCGGACAAAGAGATAGAAAGCCAGACTCGGTTGATGTATTATTGACAGTTTGTAACAGTTTGACAATAGAACAAATGTATCAGGTATTTTCGTGGACCTAACAAAGGCCTTTGATGTCGTAAATCACAGAACCCATCTACAGAGACTGGACTACTGTGGAGTGCGTGATTCCCCCCCCTCCACTTAACCTTATTTCCTGCTACCGCCAATATACGACAGGCGATATGTCTTTCCTCGCCATCAGGGATGGATTTAATTCAAATTAATTACCTTTATAATGGTTTTATCCAGTGATTAATTTTAATAGAAAATAAAACTTAAATAATTCACTTTTATTTCAGAAACAACCAAAATCACCCAATGTGAACGATATTTAAATCTAAATCTATACAGATTCCGTTTCAGAAGGTATTCAAACATGAAAGTTTGCAGTCTAAAAAGAATTGTATATTTTTATGTACAAACTATTTATACCAAAAATACTAATAATATTCGATATATCCGTACGGCAGTTGGCGTTCTTGCAAAACTGGGTGCAGGCCATTACATAAAACCCTTTTACTGGACTTTGCTTTATATGTGGAGTATAAATACATTATTGAAACTTGGTGGCAGGGTAGAGTACAAGTGATAAAACTCTCACACGGTATTGGAAGTTTTCAACTTCTTGTCACTGTAAAATATTTATTAATCGGTCTTATTATACACCAAGTTCTAAGTACTAGATTTCAAACTAAAGTAAATGGAAATCAGTGTAATAGAATATAAATGATTTATAATAAGAATTAATATTTAATCCTTCCACTGATTTACTTCCTTGAAAGGGCAGCCTACTTATATTTATTACTCATGCTTTCTTAGAGGGTCCAACACTCCTTTATACATAGACATATAGTACCATATTACTGTACACTACTCATTACTAAGCGTCTAGTACAGCAGTGGACAGGTCATTATACTTACCTAAATGGTGTGATTATCGATATTCAACTACCGCATATCCCATTGTTATGATCTATTGTGCTAGTCTACTGGAATGTTGTATACAGATAGAACATAGGTATATCACATCATTGCCGAGGTCAAGACAAACACAAATTCACCACATTAACATGGGTCTCGGTGCTTAGTTTTCCGTATGTCTGTCTGTCCGTGTATTTTATAAAATCATATATCAAATACTAATTAACGAAACCCTACAAAATACTTAATAATTTTATATTTATGAATCTTCAGTAAAATAACTGGTTTTTTGAGATATTGAAAGTTCAAAAGTTTAATAGCCACCACTTTGAAATTAAATTAAATCCCATAAACATTTCTTGTAGTAGGCCTAATTGGCCAAAATAACTGGTTATTTTTATAGTAACAAGTTACTATAAACATTCAAACCCAATTTTCAGTAAATTTAATTGTTTGGTTTTTATGTTATTAATTTTTTTGTAGAAAGTAATACAGACAGACAGATGGGAGATTAAGCACCGGAAGTGACGTGGTAAGTGTGTTTGCCTTCTGTCGAGCAATAATGTGATATACCTCGGTCCAGAGAGTTACGAGATACACCGTCTAATTGAAAGGAAGAGTTGACAAGAAAACAATTTAGTTTCTGTGAAAAACTTTGGGATTTGCTTTTAGCAATAAAGATCTCCCCGCCTTCTAGATCTGCGTGATATTTACTTCAAAAAATATTCGCTTCCTCAGGCTAATAATAACTTTTATACTTTACCTTCTTGTTTTCGTTTAATTAAAACAAGTTTATAATAGTATTTATAAATCGTGGCATATATTTAGCACTGTGCAATGACGTAGGAGGATCTGTATAATAAACATAAGATACATGATATATAACAATATTCGTGATATATTATCGTTTAGATGGATGGAAAATGCATGTAGTTTTAAAACTGTAGAAAGCCAAAACGTAACTCCATAATATATTAGCGATAAGCTTTGGTATGCCTTGTTACCCGTAAGAAGATGTCTTGTGACAGACAAGATTTGAATTCAGCTATCTCTATAAATCAGATTCTGTCTCCATTGGTACGACCATCGGCTCTCAAACTAAATTCCTATATTGCTATAGACCAAAAAGTTTTCTTTCATCCAGCTCAATATAGACCAATAAAATGTTCTGTTACTTCTGTTAAGAATGGACTGAATTCGTTTCTAAAAAGAGTAATTTCATCATGAACATTTTGATTCTGATCGTACATTAGCCTACACTTTGTGTCCATAATTTTGTTGGTGATACTTGAACCTTGAAAACGCCTTAAATTTATCCTCCTTCCCCAACTTACCATCCGTTTGATTTGTTTGATTTCTTGGTGTGTCGTATTATATATTCGAATGTGGGGCTTGTGGTATATGAGGTTTCATTTGGTGCAAATAGCATGTAATATTTTGTGCTAATTTATTTAATGGAATCGGATTCCCAATAAGGACTGTAATCGCCTTAAAGAGATATTGAAAAAAGAATGCAAATAATCAAAACCCATAACTTCAAAATTTTGAATGCTTCAATTACAACACTAAACTAAAAATTCCAAGAATTCGGAAGGGAAGTAATATTTTGAACTTTAGATTCCCAAACGAGTCCATCAGCATGCACAGCCACGTGTACTCTCACTGCGCATCAGCATGTACAGCCAATTGTACTCTCACTACACATCAGCATGCTCTGCCACGTGTTCTCTCACTGCACATCAGCATGCACAGTCAAGTGTACTCTCACTGCACATCAGCATGCACAGCTAAGTGTACTCTCACTGCACATCAGCATGCACAGCCACGTGTACTCTCACTGTACATCAGCGTGCACAGCCACGCGTACTCTCACTGCACATCAGCATGCACAGCCACGTGTACTCTCACTGTACATCAGCGTGCACAGCCACGTGTACTCTCACTGCACATCAGCATGCACAGCCACGTGGACTCTCACTGCATACCGGGTTAGAATCACAAACCCTGTTCACGTAACAGGATTAACTTCATTCTTGTATTGCCGCCATACCCACGGGAAGTGAAAGTAGTACCTTAACACTTCACTATTTAAACATGTATACCTAACCCGTTTTTTAACATATATAATGTATATTCTACGCACGTTATACAAGTTAAACTCAACAAATCTTTCGTTGGAATTTTATTCTTGTTTATATTTAGCGTATTGAGAACAATAAGGAAGATTCTAGAAAATAAATCATTCTCTGCGTTCCCAAGAAACAATGTTACCTTCACGACAATTGATAGCATTGCTGTAATAAAGAAACTATGTATAATTAGTAGTCGTACTTTACATATGAATATCGTCGTTATGTAGAATAAATATTAAGCACTACACGATTTTCCGGAAAATAAATTTAAAACGTAATACTGATTTGATTTTGATTCAGTTAGTATGATTCGTAAAAGGAGAACGGATAACTGCAAATAGATCACGATACACATATGTGAATCCATTGTTACTCTATCGATCATTTGTCTCAATGATGGGTATTGCCAAACAACAGCGATGCCAACATTACATATCAACCCGCTTGTACTGAATGTTATAATCTCTAATCCGGTCTTTCACCCCTCCATAATCTTTTACAATATTTTATGTGTACTCGAAACTTCGAATTGTACCTTTTATTAACTAACAAAGGTATTATTAATACTATTTTAAATTTTATAAACACAGTTTTTATGAAAACAAAGTAACAACATACCCATAATTATCAATGATAGTTTGTCAGAATACAAAGTATTGTTATTTGCTAATATTGTAAAGGTAATATTGCTATGGGTTCCATTGAAAATTTCCTTAATTAAAAATAAATATGCTTTTTGTAGTATGCAAATAGAATGTACCTATATTTACTGGAATGAATGTCTCATATGCTAGAAAAACTAGAATATGAGTCTGTTTATGGCACAGCAAGAATCTTCTATATATCTGAAAATCCATTGGGGACATCACAATCTATGTCCTATCTACTGCCCACAATCTCCTTTGATTTTTTCGAATTTAATGTTTGTTGATTTCCAGATTCAAAAGCGAGTATCATACAAAAAAGAGAAAACAAAGTCTGGAAGAACTGGCCATCCAGTGCTACATACTATATTTGGCCGGACTTAGAAACACCTCTAGAGAACTCTCTTGACAAACTCTAATACTAACCTCAGTGAAATATAGGTTTGGGTCGACACGACCTTGGGCATAAACATTTTCAAAATGTACATACGTTTAGTATACTAAGAACCGTATACGATTTTGATTTAATCGCATTCTTATATGAATTACTGGACATGAATCCAGGACATTATTGCTGTTTGCCTTTTGTATGGTTCGGAATCCTTATAACATTGAATTCTTTTGTGGTTAAGTTAGCACCTACTATCCTTGTCCCACGCCTCTCCGCCACCCTTCAGATATCGGAGATAATTACTCAGATAGGAGATAAAGAAGATCAGAATCTGTGAAATACACGTCGAGAGAGGGGGAGATCAGGGGTGTGAGTCAGCTTGGAGATCACAGTGAAGATAAGATTGTGAAAATGAAAAAATATGTAAATACGTCACATCCCTTTTTAATGCCTGGTGAGCAGGCGCAGCGCTGTAAACATTGGGTCGGGATAAGGAGATCATGGATTTCGGATCATAACATAAACAAGAACAAGGATAAATTTTGTGTTTGTGTGAAAGTTTCTGTCAGAGCAGATATTATATACCCCCGCGTTGATTTATGTTTTCGGCCAAATCAATAACTTAATAAAAAATCCAATATATTCACTGTTGCCTTCATCTAACTTCAAGTAACTTTATATAGGTTTAAATGTTTTATTTCAATGGAGAATAGTTTTTGTCACGGTTCGAAAAGTTTACAAAAGTTTTTATCGTCTATCAGAATGTATTCCCTTAAAATGCATAATTGTATAGCAAGATACAGGATCGTTTTCTTCATGTTTTAGAAAATTATTAATTTAATCTGTCTAAGAAACCAACTGTAAATACTTTCGAAATCAAGACATTAAGTAATCGCATTTAACTTTTTAAGGAATATATATTGGAACCTTTTACTGTAACATTAGAAGAAACCAAATAAGTGTTTGAATGTAAACATTTTACGCGAAGAAGTTTTCATAATACGTTTGAAAATTTAATCTAAGTTTCTAACCCGAAAACATGTGAATTTGGGGTAATTTCTTTATATGAGTGAAATGTATAAGTCTATTTATGTATATTTAGTGGAAACTCATTCTTCAATAAAGAATGTTCCGATTAATTAGATATACTATATTTTACGTTATTTTTATCAAAGATGTGATTTTCATAAACAATGTCATTAATGGAGGCCTAGCTATATAATAGTGCGTTTGGCTACACTCTGTCATTCGGTTCAGACTCGGACAAGCACCAACTTGCGAGTGTGACAGACAGTTGTGACCTCTATATTGTTATCTGCTAATAATTCGCTCCAATAATTGACTGTGCTAATACATCCCTTGTACCAATTTTTCAGTGTGCCAATACATATTGTTCATGATAGAACTAAGTATTATCGTATTTAATAAATTAAGTTATTAAAGTCCAGTCAATCGTGTAGTATATCTCTACATTATTCACTGCATATGACATCCCTATTAATATATTCTCATGCGGCTAATTCGTACAACGAAACCTAATAATTGTCCGTCAGAATTTGATTAGAATTGAGTTCATTATTATGTTGAAAATTGCCAAGGTATTTAATTAGTTAATTAAAAGCTGTTTATATTGGTTTATATTTAAATTGGTCAGAACAAGCAATGTCTTTGTGTGTGTATGTGTCTTTTTTTTCTGTTTCTAGACGACAAAGACAGAACTGTTCAATGTACACAATTTCCATTATGAACAAAGAAGAGTACTAAGGAGAACAATAAAGAAGAACTATGATTTACGGGTTATAATAATTTTAATAATGTGTTAAATAATATCTTTATTATTTAATTTAGCCCTTATTTTTAGGTAATATTGTACGGTTACAGGACTTGATAGACCAGTCCCAATGAAAATACTGTGAATTAGCCTTTTTCCCCCCAAATACTTTTTGTCCTGCAACTGTACATGAACTGTATTACATAATAAGCCATGAGCGCCGGTCACGTAACTCTAGCAGGACAATAAGCTGATTGAATCGTCACTGTAGTGATTCAAAGCCAAAATGATCCCTCAAAGGGTCCTAGAAGCCAATTGATTTGTGATTCAGTATTTAAGTTGCAGCTGATATCTCAATTGCGCCCTGTTTTATAAACATGCTAGAATCACCTATACAGATCAACAAAGCATCGTTGCTAATTAGATTGCATATTTTATTTTTGTATTTTATGATTTATTAATATATTAATGTACATTTTTATATAAAACTTTATAAGTATTTATTTCGTATATATCTTTTTATTAACTTATATTACCATTGTTTTGTTAATATACTAATATACATTTTGATAGAAAATTGTATAAATATTTATTTTGTATACATTTTTTTTATTAACTTAAATTACCAGCATCATTGATAAGTTATTGGAGGAACTCCGGAGTATAAAAAAATATGAACTATACATTATCAATTACTCTACACTGGACAGGCTACTTCGTAAAAAATGCAACTAAAATTTAATACTTTATTAATGACAGGGTTTTTTTACTATTTTTGATAATTTTGTAAGCAATGTAGCCCTTGGAATACAATCCTGTTGAACTGATTATACTCCTGTTGAACTATATCATTTTGTACATAAAATAAAACAGATACTTTGTGCAAAATTACTAATGCCAACTTATTTTCACAATACATTTTGAAGAATACATATACATACATATATAATACATATATTTAGAATTCCATATTTCTATCCTGAGTAACCAGGTTTACCATATCACTTACAAGAAATATGAGCGTGTTCTATTGTGTCATATATTTAGACTGACTCCATTTTCATTAATTAATAGTGGAATCTGGAGTATAATTTGTTTGACGACCATATATTGTAAACAACGGTGTGTGATAATTTCGTGTACAAACAGAATATAAACGGTGAAAATGTGAGTTTACTTTATGTTAATACATAAACGAAAAATGGAATCCATGACTTTTTATCGAGGCATCCACTAGTAATACAGCAGGTATTTAATAGTCTAACTTTAAACAAACATTTGCATATTTAAAATAGTAACAAGGTAGAACCGTGGGACGCCCAGTTTCGTATGGATTATTGTATTACATTAGAATTGCAATAATCCACCACAGCGACCCTGTGACAACACAACAGCTGTTTTACAGCTGCAGTCAACATCTGCTTACATTGTGTATTGCTATCGCTATAATATACATCTTTGTGTAATATTTGATCACTATTTATTTTTTAAAATCCAACAAAACACATCATATTTTATACGTATCATTATAACTTATGAGATCATATCTATCTTTAAAATGTAATCACAAATTCATAGTATGATCCAATTTATAAGTAAGTTCGGCCGCTTGATTTCATGTTAAAGACCGACTAAATGAGTTATTCCTTTAATCTAAAACGAAAAGTTTAGTTTTCGTAAACTAGGTGCACTTTCCGAATTTGAATATGAGTAAATATGAATGCGGTGTATTATAGCTGTAACTATTGCACTCAGTAGGTCAATCTGATGTATCACTTAATTTTGACTTGTACTTGCATCATACTATGAGCACATTATTGCGTGACTATTTGAAGAGATTACTAAATTTGTATAATACGTTTTGTATTATAAACAAGTTACTGTTGATTCAATGAATATATAAATCGGTATTGCTGTAAAAAGATATAATTGTGGAACAATCTATCTAGAATATATCATTGCAATACTCCAAAATTCTTAAATAGACCATTTAAAAACGTACCCCATTGTAATGTTACGGGTTAGGAAACTTATATTTGACATAATTTAACAATACTTTAATAAACAATATGCCTCCTTATATTAAGTTTCAGCTGCATTCCTTAGAATAGTTTCTTGTGTTATTGAAATTCTTGGTGCGGAGAAATTAATTAAATACTCTGATGGACTTTAACTCTATCTTACAATGAGGAGTCGTCTCCTATTAGCTGGTTGATATAGTGTGACGTAAGTCTTTCCATCTGGGGGAAGGTATGGACTGGACGCTATAACCGGAAATGCTGCTCTGCACTTTGTCTTGAAATGTCCGGTTTGGAAGTCAAACACCGTTAGCGTGAGATAGACAGATGAAATCCCTTGAACCATGTCCACCACCCCGATGACAGTTTCGGTGATTGGGGGATAGCCGATGTACTCCCTGGAAACACCGAGAATCCTAGCTATACGCTGTCCTTTTCAAAGTTCCAATTTTATTCGTTAATATACCTGATTAAATTTCCTCTTTCCCTAAAGGGACTACTAGGGACTATATTCGTAGTATCCTTGGACAAAGCCAAGAATAAGAACACTGCAAATACATAAAAAGAGGATAATACAAATATAAGTATATTCAGGGCCCGATTAACCAGTAGGCTAAGTAGGCTGCAGCCTAGGGCGCGAGACCGGTGACGATTTTAGGGGGGCGCTTCGGAGTTCAAGATGAAGTGCTTTTTATATGTAGTAAATAAAATGGTATGGTCTAAAACTTCACTATTACTCAGACCTTAGATTTACTCCATTTACTTAAAAATAACTATTAAGTAGAAAAAGAAATTAATTAATAGCGATTAGTGACAACGCATAGTAATTATCGTAACGGTAGTGAAACTAAAAGGGAAATTTTGCTTCGCGCGAGGGGCGCCGCCGGCCGCCGCCCTTCGCCGTTTGCAACACTGACGCTCTCTGACAGATAGAGACAGAGTGTAGCTGCAGCTGCAGTCAGTCGTCTCCTCGTCTGCACTGTTTGTTTTAGGCCTATGGCCTATGAATTATTTGGACTTTCGTTGTGATTAATTGGTGTCATTGCTCGTTATTATAAACACTGACATTTATTCGTAAGTCGAGTAGAGTGTTTGATACTGAAATATTAGAAGAAGCAGTGGTTTGCTTGTTTTACATAGGCTTGCCAGACGTCCCGGTTTGACCGGGACAGTCCCGGTTTTGAATTACGATCCCGGTGTCCCGGCCGGTTCACTACGCGTCCCGGATTAATTGAAATTTGAACCTATCCTAGGCTCTTTTATTACGCAAACGCTATCAACAGAGTGCCGTAGCCACCGGCCGCCGGCTGCCCCGCGCTCGTACCTACGCGCATCGTCGCCCTCCCACTGCCACTAATGTTACACCCCCTGTTAGTCGCACAATAGACTCGTCTGTTTGGGCGATCAGTCAAGCCTTGACTGTCAAGGCCGCTGTCGTTATGCATGCATGCCTGTCAGGCAACGCGATCTGAGAGTGATTATATTTATAATTGACATTATTTTTGAACTGTTATCTGTGTGATTATTAATTATTATTTACATTATTGTTACTTGTGAGTGTTATACATTTTTTATTTTCGAAAATGCCGAAACGTTCGTGTAAATTTACAGAGGACTTACAAAGTGAATTTCCTTTTTTAAAAAAGGTATGTACATCTTCTGGACTTATTATAGATGATAGAGTGAGGTGTTCACATTGTAATGCTGAGTTTTCAGTTGCCCATGGTGGTCGATCCGATGTAAAAGATCATGTACAGTCTAAAAAACACAAAAATAGTCTATCATGTGCTGCTAGCTCATCGAAATTAACAACATTTTTTAAGTCTGGCAGTTCTGATGACAAGAATCTAGACTTAGCAGCGAAAGAGGGAACATTTGCATATCACATCGCAAACCACTGTCTGAGTTTTAACTCAAGTTCCTGTTCAGCAAAATTAATTTCTAAGTTTTTTGAGCCCAAATTTTCACTTGGTAAAACTAAGTGTGAGGCAATAATATTGAACGTTATAGCTCCATTAGCACAGGAAGAACTGAAAGAAGACTTAACCAAATCCAACTTCGTATCTGTAACTATGGATGCGTCAAACAGAAAAGAGATAAAACTAGTGCCAATTATTGTGCGCTACTTTAACCCCGATTCAGGAGTCCAAACAAAACTTTTAGATTTCAAATCAATGCCAGGTGAAACGTCTGAAATTCTTGCTGAACATTTATTGTCTGCTTTGGTAGAACATGGTTTAGATAAAAAAGTTGTTGGTTTTTGTGGGGACAATTGCAACACCAACTTTGGCGGGGTGAAAAGAGGAGGGACAAACAACGTTTTCAGTCGACTCAAGAATAGCCTGGGACGGGAAATCAATGGTATAGGCTGTGCAGCACACATTGTGCATAATTGTGTGCAACATGGAGTAGATAACCTACCAATCGACATTGAGGCCGTAGTAGTGAAGATATATAAACACTTTCACATTTATACAGTGCGTGTAACCAAGCTGAAAGAGTTTTGTGAATTTGCTGATGTAGAGTACCAAAAACTCTTGAAACACGGGAACACCAGGTTTCTTTCACTGATGCCAGCTTTGGAAAGAATTTTGCTGATTTTTGAAGGGTTGAAAGCGTTTTTCTTGGATGAACACATGTGCCCATTGATTATACAGGCCTTATTTGCTGATCAAAAAGGTGAGGTCTATTTGTGGTTTGTTCACGGACAACTTGCACAATTCAACAAGGCCATCCTGGGAATGGAAAAAGACCACGCCACAGCTACTGATGTTGCTGAAGCTCTTAAAAATCTAAAAAGAAATCTCACAGAAAGGAAGGCGTCAAACTTTATCCCCATGACGGCCAAAAGCAAATACATGCTTCTTGATGAACAAGATCGCATTCAAATTAAACAAGAATTTGATGGATTTTATGACAGATGCATCGCATATTTGAACCTTTGGGAGAACAGCTTTGGACACGCTGAGAAATTTTCCTGGGTAAATCTGGCCACACAAAATGTTCTTTCATGGGAAAATGTTGAACATTCCGCTGAACTTATCAATGGAAGTCTTCCTAATCATGGCGATCTAAAAGTGAACGTTGACTTTTTGTTTGACGAAGTTGTTCTTGCCAAAGACTATTTTCAATCCATCTGGGAGAAGTGGACAGAGGAAGAAGCTCTAAGTGATAAGCGTATTCCAAGTGAAGAGAAATGGCTGAGGTTGTTTTCTCACTTTAAAGAAAACCATATAACAGCAAAACAACCTATTTAAAATTATTGAGTACGTGTTCTGCATGCCGGGGACATCAGCACCGGTTGAAAGGGTGTTCTCCTTGATGAACAATGTGTGGACTGATGATCGTGGTTTGATGAAAGAGTCAACGGTAAAAGGCTTGATGACTTGTAAAATTAACGTTGGCCTCAGCTGTGAAGAATATTACACCAAAATAAAAAGCAAGAAAGAAGTGCTGAAAATAATTTTAGCCAACGACAAATACAAGTAAAATGTAAAATCTTAATCTTAAACTTATTTTAATGTGTGTTTGTCTTTTGCCACGAGAATAAAATGTATTCATTTTCATTTATAAATTATAATATAATGTCTAATTTACTTGTTCCTGCATATACCTATATTTTTCCAGACCCCAGCTCTTTTGATGGGCGGACCCCCCAGCCCCCCCCTTTTTTGTCCCGGTTGAGCCTTCAGAAAATCTGGCAAGCCTAGTTTTTACATATGTAGACTACATTATGAGTAAAAAACCAAGTGGTTCCGAATACCGTAAACGGCCCGGGAGCGTAACGAACGGGAAAGTGCTCTTCTAAATAAAATTCATAGACTAGACGATTTTTTCAATAAACCCGAAACTCCCAGTTGTTCTGCTGAGACATTGCCGGTCGTCACGGGAACTGAACGAAACGTTGTGAGTGAGGACAGCGGTGTTATAGTGGAAGTGGAAGTGATTCAGCAGCCTGCCAGTGCCACTGCTGCCGATGTCTCAGACACCACAACGGAAATTGCACCTGTACACGTCCCTTCACCACCATCAACCGAGCAAATAGCAGATTTGGGACATCAGTTGCAAGATTGTGTACCAGCAAATAAAGAGGTAACCGATTCAAAAAATCTTGATGATCCCGCTTTATGGCTGGTAAATGAGGCATTGCGTGAATACTTTGCAGTGCACAGCATCAATCAAAATGACAGTGGGGATTTTTCCCAATCAAAGCGGCAGTATTCTGACCAAAACCGTTATTTGAACAAAGCTTGTTTTTTCAAAAAACTTGTAAATGGAGAGATTGTAAAAAGAACTCATTTAGTTTATTCCAAATCAACTGGCTATGTATACTGTGCTCCTTGTAAGCTCTATGGGGGGACGACTGCCTTAGCTACATGCGGCTTTAATGATTGGAAAAATTCACACAAAATTCAAGAACATGATAATAGTCTAGAGCACAGAGAATGTGTGAACAAATATTTGACCCGGATGAGTGCACCTCAGAGAATTGATGCAAAACTACTTGAGCAGCATCAAGTAGAAGTGAAGTATTGGAGAGATGTATTGTCAAGAGTTGTTGAAGTAGTTAAGTATTTAACTTCTCGAGGGCTTCCGTTTTATGGTGAAAATGAAATTTTGGGGTCAACCAGTAATGGTAATTTCCTTGGCTGTATCGAGCTTTTGTGCAAGTTTGATCCTTTCATGGCTGACCATGTTGCTCGTTTCGGAAATAAAGGTAAAGGAGTGCCCTCATACTTATCTTCCACGATCGTTAACGAGTTTATTACTCTGTTAGCTGACAATGTTAAATCCAAAATCGCGTCAGATATCAAGAATTCTAAGTATTTTTCGATTATTGTCGACTCTACTCCAGATGTTTCCAATGTGGATCAATTGACTTTTGTCATTCGTTTTGTAGCACCTGACGGGTCACCTAATGAGCGGTTCATAACGTTCATCCCAAATTGTGGCCATAAAGGGGAAGATATGGAGAAGGCTGTGATAAATACTCTTGAAAGTTTGAACTTAAATATCAGTGACTGTAGAGGTCAGAGTTACGACAATGCAAGTAACATGTCTGGGTGTTACAAGGGGCTTCAAAATCGAATCAAAGAGCAAAATCCTCTTGCTCACTACGTTCCTTGCGCAGCTCATTCGTTACAGCTAGTAGGTTCGACCGCTGCAGAAAGTAGTAGTAGTTCTGTTGAATATTTTGCCCTGGCACAGCAAATGTACAACTTTTTCCATTCATCTACACACAGATGGGAAATTCTCTTGTCGCAATATGACAAAGAATGTTTGACAGTCAAGACCCTTTCGAAAAACTCGCTGGAGTGCAAGAGCAGATGCCAGTAAAGCCATGCACAAGTCATATAAACAAATAATCGCAGCGTTACAAGACATCACTTCAAACGAAGAAAATAAAAAAGACGTACAACTTGAAGCCAAACAACTGATAGAGAAGCTCCAGTCTTTGGAAATGACCATGATGATTTGTTTTTGGAATAAAGTACTCATGAAGTTTCATGACATCAGTGTACGACTTCAATCTGAAGATGGAGACTTAGATCAGACAGCACTTTCGTACGAGCTCCTAGAGTCTTTTCTAAGTTCATTAAGAAACGAGGAACAATTTTCTAACTTTGAAAGTGAGGCAAAGCTTATGTGCAATTCTCAAGAGTACAAACAAGACAATACAAGGAAAAAGAAACCAAAAATCCCTTTTGGAGAAAGCAAAGAGGGGCACACTGAGTTTGATGGGCGGAAATCATTCCTGATAAATTGTTACTACAAAGCAATTGATACACTCCTAGGGCAACTAACAAGGAGAAAATCAATTTATGTCACACTACGAGACTCCTTCAACTTTTTATGGAATTTGAATAAAATTGAGAGTTCAATCTTGAAGGAAAAGGCAACAAAGCTAATGAATGAATATTCAACAGACCTAGATGATTCATTTCCAGATGAGTGTTTGTATCTTCAAAAATTTTTAAAAGATGATAATACATTCTATGAAGAGGAAAATGTACTGTCAGACAGAATGGAGGAAAAGAAGAAAGTCAAACCGACCGGGACTAAAGCCTACAGGCTATTGAAACATGTAAAAAACCCTAAAACTTGAATCTCTTTTTCCGAACGTGGAAGTGGCATTGCGGATCTTCTTGAGCATGGCGGTGTCTAATTGCAGCGGAGAAAGATCCTTTTCTGCTCTTACTCGAGTCAAGAATTATTTGAGGTCGACTCTACGGCAAGAAAAACTCCAGGCACTCGCTCTCTTATTTATAGAAAGTGACTATGTACAGCTCGTTCCGTTTGATGACTTGATCGATGCGTTTGCCTCATCAAAAGCACGGAAGAAAGACTTTGTTTAATCAGGGAATATATCGTCATGAGAAAATAAAAAGTTCTTTTGTTAACAGTAGGCCTAATAATTTTATAGTTCTAGCTCATTGTTTGTTATTGTGATTAAATGTTCGTCACCAAGTTGTATACCAAAGTCTAATGTCATTTCTATGTAACATAATGTACTTGAATAAACCAGAGAAAGTTGATGACCAATTTGACCATGTTCATTGATTTATTATAAATCATTTTCAGTGATTTACAGTTAAAACGCTAATTAAACAGGCTATACGTAGCTACTAAGCTTTCTTATTAAAATGGACAACAATAAAATCTCCATTATTATGGCAGCATTTATACTGAAGTAAGAGATAAAATTCACGTAATTTTAACAGCCTTAAAATTACAGTATGCATTTTAATTTATTTTGAAAAAAATAAGCCTACAGATTTTTTGAAAGTAACATTACAAAGTGCTGAACTTTGAATTTTGTGACTATTTAATGATAGTAATCTACAAAAAATGTATAAGAATTAAAAACTCATGTAAGGTTTGGCTGTAGCTAGGACACATTTTTTGTATGTCCTACAAAACCAGTGGTAAATAAGAACCCTTGATTCTCTTTAAAGAATGTTACCTACAAGTCTACAACAATAGAAAATTGAAAATTTTAGTGGCAACAAAGTGGGTGCTTTTGGTTATGTTAGGGCGAATGCTGGATTATTGCAAGTACTGGAGTCATGTACAATTGATCAAACAAAAACTGTCATCATAATGGGAGGTACAAACGACAGTCTAGATGATAACCTGCACAATATTTACAAAGATCTTGAACAGAAATTAACCGCCATAAGTAAGTCTAGAACTGTGTTTATTACAACCATTCCAAAACGGTTTGATAAACCTAGTGACCATGAGGACAACAAGAAACTAACTCTATTAAACAACTACATTTGAGAGTTGGTTGCCAGAATTGATAACACCAAACTGTTGAATTTGGACCAACTTAAAAGATACCATTTTACAGAGCAGGGGTTACACTTAAACAATAAGGGAAAAAATCACCTGGCCAACCTTATTATTAATACCTTGAGTAAGGAATATAATCTAAATTTGAGTCCAGGAAACCTCATTGGAAAAATAAAAATAAAATGAAGCACATATGGGCAAATACATAATAAAATCGGTTACGGACAAAAATACTGCACTAGCTCACTGCATTTCTGCAGACATAAATCAGGAAAGAAACATGAGTGCAGGAGTAGCCGTTATCTTCAAAAACCACTTTGGAAGACCTAAACCATCAGATTTTATCAACAAACACTTAACCTGCCAGACTGTCAACAATGGTCCTACTGTGTATGGGTTGGTGACCAAAGACAAGTATTATAAGAAGCCATCAATGCAGGATTACAATCTAGCTTTCAACAGTCTAATTCAAGATTTTAAAAATAAACCACTTGAACAACTAATATGTTCCCCCATGGGGTGTACAAGAGATAAGATTTCAATTGATATTTTTTCAAAGAACTTGGTGCGATTTCAACAGATGACTGGAGCTAATGTTAATGTGGTTGTACGAGTATATAATGAAAAACAAAAAAACTCACTATGGAATAAGAAGAGCTTTCCAGAATTTGTCAATGAGTTACGCTCATCTATTGCAAGTTACGATATTCAAACTTGCTCGAGTGATGCTTTGAGTCCGTCTTCTAATCAAGATTTTCCACTATCTAACCCTGAAGAAGTTGATGAGACCAGCTTAAGGGCAGCACCAGTCAGCGAGGGGAATAGTCTGATATCTGTCCCTGACAGCCCTACTACACACCCCAGCCAGCAACCACAAGTGCAGTACAGTGAAGAAAGTGTTACTGAAAGGTCAAAAAACTCTTTTAGTAATGTAAGAGACTCTATCATAAATAACACAAAAAATAAACCTGTTTTTTTAGAGAAAAATTTAAACCCCCTATAGATACTAGCACTTTTGTTGTATTCCATCAAAATATAAGAGGACTTCAATCGTCTATAGAATCTCTCGAAATAACACTTGAAGAAATTAAACCTGACGTAGTTGTACTTTCAGAACATAAAATGGTTCAATCAAATTTGGAAAGATTAAAAATATCAAATTATAGAATAAATTCAAGTTTTGCCCGTGAGAGATCTCGAGGTGGTGGTGTCATAATTTTGTCAAAAATACATATCAAATTTAAACCCATTGTCATTCATGAAATAAATCAACTTCTCTCTGAAACAATTTTCGAATGCTGTATGGTAGAATACAAAGGAATTCTTCCAATAAAAAATTCCAAATTATTAATTGTAGGTTTTTATAGAAACCCAATAGCAAATAATGAATCAGAATCAATTGAAAAACTCAATAAAATGTTTGAAATTTTATTAAGAAAAAACTATAACATTGCTGTTTTAGGAGACATAAATATTGATGTGATGGAAAACAGCAGAAATGCTAGGGATCTCGATAATATGTTAACGGCTAATGGGATGAGGTATTTGGTGGATTTTCCCACTAGAATCACAGATAGATCAGAAAGTACGATAGACAATGTGTTTACGAATATTGAAAAGAAATATGTTTGTGTTTCAGGGTTGAATACCCAACTCTCAGATCATGATGGTCAGCTATTATTTATAAGTTCAGGTAGTAATATCTCTAAACCACCAATAGGAAAAACTAGAATACTTAAGATTGTTTTCTGAAATAAATACTCATAGCTTCATACAATCATTAGAATGTGAATCGTGGATAGGGATGTATATGTCGGAACCTGACTGTAAATATGATATTTTCTATGATTTATTAATGTTTTACTTTAACTCTCATTTTCCTAGGAAGTTGTGTAGAAAACAAGGGAAAAATAAACCATGGATAACTTATGATCTGAAATTAGAAAAACAAAAAATAATAGAATTTAGCCAGTTAATCAGAAATTCAAAAAATAAATGTATGTCTTCAGAATTAAGGAAGATAAATAAGTCTTATAGAAAAAAGGTTTATGAACATAAACAGAATCATTTTAATGAAAGGCTTAAAGTCTCTACTAATGTAAGTAAGACTATTTGGGAAATTATTAACAATGAAGTCAGTAATAAAGAACCAAAAATTAACAATATTAAGATAAAAGTAAATGGTGAAACCATTGACAATCCTTTGAAAGTTTGCGAAAATTTTAATAACTATTTCAGCAACATTGTAGAAAACAGAATTCTCCCAAAATTAAATTTTGATACATCTGACAAGCCCTGTTTTACTGAAAATAGCCATGTTATTAGTACAGAAAAATGTTTTCGATGTAAGCCGATTGATGAGGAGGAAGTAGAAAAAATAATTAACAATCTAAAAAACAAAAAAAGCAGTGGTTTCGATGAAATATCGATGAGTCTAATTAAGAAGGCAAAAAAAACCATTAATTAAACCAATTACTCATCTTATCAATTCATCTTTTATTTTAGGTAAATTTCCATCAAAATTAAAAATGTCTAAAGTTATACCTTTTTACAAAAAAGGAGACAGAAGGAATGTTGAAAATTACAGGCCCGTATCACTCTTACCTTCCATTTCCAAAATATTTGAGAGAGCTATGTGTAATCAACTTGTAGATTATTTGGAAACAAATAATTTAATTCATAATTGTCAACATGGTTTCCGTAAAGGGAGATCAGTGACGACAGCAGCCCCTTCCTTTATTGAATCAGTAATAGATGCTTTGGATTGTAATAAAAAAACTGTTGGACTTTTGATAGATCTTAGCAAAGCTTTTGATTCTATTTCTCACTCCAATTTACTAGAAAAATTATACAAAATAGGTATTAAAGGCAAATCTTATGACTGGATTAAATCCTACCTTGAAAACCGTAAACAGTTTGTTGAATTAACCTATCTTGATGGTAAAAATATCGTAAATCATTACAAATCTAATGCAAAACTCATAAAACATGGCGTCCCTCAGGGATCAATTTTAGGACCAATACTATTTGTTTGCTATTTAACAGATTTTCCAGAACTCTGTTGTTCAAGTGGCATTTGCTTATATGCAGATGACACAAGTATTAATATAAATGAACCTTCCTGGAATGATATAGAAATTAAATTGCATAAAATATTAACAGACCTTTCACAGTACTTTACCAAAAATAACTTATTGCTTAGTCTTGAAAAGACTAATCTCATCTCCTTTCAAAAAAGAAACATTAAAAATAAATCTGATCCAAAAATCTGTACAGGTGATTTTGAAATTAATCAAGTAAATGAAACAAACTTTCTAGGTTTGAAACTGGACCATAGCCTCAGCTGGGACGCACATGTCCAGAAGGTTATGTCAAAAATATCATCTGGTGTTTATGCATTGAGCAAATTAAGACACCTATGTGATCATAATACACTGAAAATCATATATTTTTCTTACATTCATTCAATTATCAGTTTTGGAATCTCCTTATATGGTGCAACTAGCCAAAAAAATCTTGATTCTATTCTAAAAATGCAAAAAAAGTCTATTAGAATTATTCAGAACCTGAAACCAAAAACCTCAGTTAAAGAACACTTTTCAAAATTAAACATTCTTACAGTTTATGGCCTTTATGTTTACGAAGTAATTGTATCTTTAAAACAAAGATATCATGATCAAATATTTAATAGTGATTTTCACATGTATAACACCAGACAAAGTAAAGATTTTGCCATTCCCACTCATCATTCGGCATTTTTTTGCAAGAAACCTCAGTATGCAGGAATTAAATTTTTTAACAAAATTCCAGAACATATTAAGGCTGAACCATCATTCAATAAGTTTAAAAAAATACTTAAGGATTACCTAACAATCAAAGTATTATACTCTTTTAAGGAATTATAAATGCAATAAAGTAAAATTAGCCTAATTTTAAGAAATGTTGAATACTTTTAAGTTAATGACACTATTCAATGTATTGATTGTAATACCTATGAATAAAGAATTATCTGAATCTGAATCTGAATAGACCATATTCCATTTTAAAGATACAAATAAATGCTCAGCAGTAAGCATCCTTTCCCTTTGCAAGTTTGCACTTTCTATAATTTTGCTGTTTTTGTTCGTTTGTTTGTGTGTTTTTAGGAAATGACAGCAAACAGCATAGTTCTTTTAACCGTTGAATTTGAACATATTACATAGCAGTTTATACATACATGTATCATTAGACCTTTGAACAATAATTAAAGTTTATAGTTAGTTGCTGAATGTTGTGCTTTTCCTAAAGTTTAATACTCTAAATGGTCTCTCTCTCTCTAATGGTCTTTAAATTTAAGTAAGTTGAAATTTTATTACAAAAATATAATATGGCCGCTATACAGCAGAACACTTTTTATTATTGAAAATTGACAGAGGGAAGCCGGCCGGAAACCGTTGGGGGGGGGGGCGCGAAGTACAAGATAGCCTACGGGCGCCAAAAACCTTAATCGGGCCCTGAGTATATTGCACTGTAAAAATATTTATATTTTGAACAATAAAACACAATCACTTACAAACAAACATATTGAAAATTGTAATTGTAATGAAATAAGGATTCATGAGACCTGTTCGTGGTTTTCACTTTCAATCTCACAATATTGAATATTCTATGGTAATGGAACTGTTGAGTTCTCAATTATCCGTTTAATTTTGACAGTATTTCGCTGTGACACATACACCCACTGTTGGTATGATGGTGGATTGTTCTTTAGCTTGAACCACCATGCAAAGAATAACAAAAATTAAACTGCATTTATTTTTTTAAATTTTGGAGCAAACTGTAAAATTTACGTTATAAAATTATAATGTAAATTTCCCTTCTAGCTCAGTCAGAATAAAGGTACATTTTTCGTGTGACCTCGTCTGTAAATGTAAAACTGGAGATGCACTATTAGTTTAGATGTTTAGTTACAACAACAAAGACCGGGACTATAACTCTCAATATTGCCTTTCCATTATAATCTAACAAATTCAAACGTTTAGAAAGTCCATATATAAATTCCTTTGTGAACAATTAGACGTGATTTAATTTAAAATAATTCAAAATTTTGTTTAAATATATTTATAGTTTTTCGGCTTAATCGTATACTTTTTTAAATCTAAAAGGCCGCCATCTTGAAACCTTAACAGATATAAAAATATAAGTAAGGTTGCTTGAAGTTGCCTGGCAACTATAAACAGTTTCAATTTTTATTGCAATGAAACACCCAAGATATAAATTTTGTCCGAATGCGAATTACCACCATCTTGAATCGTTTATCTTGGCTAACAAATTTGACGTAGATATATGTAAATATTGTCTTTGTACTACGTGTAGTCTGCATTTATTAAGAATTACGATTTTTTGCAACACTATCTTTGATTGTTATTATAAGTAAGTGGAAACATAATCCAACCATTATGGTATTTTTCTAACAATTAAAAACGTAATTAAATCCGCAAGTAATTAGACTATGTCACTTAATTGCAAAATGACGTTCTACAATTTCACTTTTGATTTACGTCAACAATCCAATCCTGTTTTACATTTATATATAAGCTATGACAATAACATAATATCTCACAATAAAAAAAAACTGTTATATGGTGCAAGAGAGATCATAAAGGGGGTGAAAACTAGAATCAGTGAATTTAAATATATATTTAAAAACAGCCTGAGAATTATATATTTAATAATAATACTAATAACAATAATAGAGTGATAATAGTTCTATATTTTCATCCTTTGTCTAGTAGCATATAAATTAAAGTTTTATAAAATATCACCAAACTCCCCTTATTTATTTTCTATGTTTTGGACTTCTAAAGTAAAACATAAATGAAGCAACGAGTTTCTTATAAATACTTTTGTATTTTAAAAATTTATATTTTCAAGTACAAATATTTCACTCTAAAGCACAGAGATTTGAATGGTATCGCTTAGTTTAATAACATGGAATGCCATATTTAAAAGTGGAGAAAATATTGTGTTCTAGTATCGAGACACTCACGTTCTTCTCCACCAAGGCACTAGCATCACTTTGTCAAAACAATACAGTTGGAACTGTTTACGTGAATGGTAATATGCCAACACATAGTACAAAACCATGATAAATAGAAAGGTGTTACATTAGGATTGTGATGGGATGGAGTGTGCCGAGCGGAGAAACATAATTTGACTCATAATAAATGCCCATCTGAATGCTGACTGTTTCGGTAACATTTGCACCTTGCTAAGCTATCATCACACTATACATTCTGTCAAAGTGTGAATAATATTTCAATATGTTTAACCTACTCATAATTCCAAACACTAGTAGCTTATATCAACCACTAAGCCACCCTTCAGTAGAAATAACAGAGTAGATACTATCTCTTTTACGATGGGTGATAGCTGAATGGGTTTCTTCATAGCAAAGCACACTTTGTGATAAAATCTACCCTGCAGATGACGAAATAACCAGGCTAGGCTGTGAAATATAATTTTGGA
The DNA here is from genome assembly GCF_021130785.1 of Homalodisca vitripennis. Classification (NCBI taxonomy): domain Eukaryota; kingdom Metazoa; phylum Arthropoda; class Insecta; order Hemiptera; family Cicadellidae; genus Homalodisca; species Homalodisca vitripennis. The sequence goes on along the minus strand of NW_025778946.1, from coordinate 34,748 downwards.
AAGCAGTGATTAAAAACTGTATCAAAAAGCACGGTTTATCCTGTAACGGCAAAGCCTGTTATAACGTGTATAAATTCCAAAAGATAAATATGCGAAGCAAGTATTCGGGAGCGTTATAATATGGGAGGCAAACATGAGATGAATTCATAATTAGGTAATATGGATCTTGGCAGTCTGAAAGTTCGTGCGCATAAACGCTGGGTGTTTCTTTAAAAGTAAAAGGTATTGAGAAAGTGTTGGAGCTGTTTACTACCATGACATTTGAATGTAAACTGTTATTAAACTTAACCTCATTGGAAACAAAGTTACTATATGATATCCTCTTTTGTGTCTCCAACAGAATACAATTACTTGTAACTGATTGTTATTAGACGTATTTATACTTTTATTACATTTAAAAGCAAGTACTCGAATGTATTTATCAATAGCCAAATCTGTTACTAAGAGGGTGAAATTAGCAAGATTTGTGTGCGCCCGCAGAATATCTCGAGAACAAAGTAAACGATATGCTAACTCAATGCAGACCTGAGTAAATATTTAAATTAGAGTTTTTGTTCTTGAATATAGTGAAGTAAGTTGTAGAAGATTTCAGTTAAAACATTTTTAAAAGGTTAAAAATATTAGATTTTTTTTAGGCAAATTTCTAATATAGGGAAAATTGTTTCTTACGCAACTACTGCGACTAGAAACTCAGGAAATCCAAGAAGTTTAAATTGAGTTACAGAGGAAAAAAACTGATGATTGAGACACATCAAGTAGATGGTGCTTTAAAGTATACGGATTTTACCAGACCTCCATGTAGACCAGAACAACTAATTTTGCACTTTAAAATTTCATATAAATCAGTTTGTTTACAAAATTATTTATTCTGCGATTTTTTAGTTGCGATCACCCATAAAAGTTACCAATAAAACAATGTAAAACAGTTCACTTAAGCTCATCCATATCCCATGGGTTCACATGCACCATAACAGAACCCGACCTAGCTTATATTTGATGTCGCATGCAAATTTGAAATCTATATACCACTGTGTTCTCGAGATATTTTGAGCATAGACAGACAGAGAGAAGTGAATTTTTCCATTTTATCGAAAAAATGGAACCATCAAACAATCATCCTAGTTACCACTCAGCCAATGATATAAAACAATATAAATGTACTCATTAACATTTAAGGTTTTAAGATTCTCATATATAGTCTACATCGTGCTTATTTCCTCCGTTGTTTGCGTGATAAAATGAAATAAAATAATAATTAATGAAAGTTATCAATTTGTATAGGAAACATAAAAAATCCAACCACTATGTCTAATTAGGAGCTTCTGGGCGGGCTGTAGTAACCCGATAAGTGTGAAATGTTCTTTATTACGCACACAAAGAAACATGTCTGCCCCCCACGGAGCATGCATATCCTCTATTCCAATTTAAGCCAGTGATTCAGTTGGATGTCCTGCATGTAATCAACAGAATCAGTACCAATGCAACTGGTGCTGACGACATATCAATTCGACTGGTGAAACGTGTCTTGTTCGCTATACTTCCATCTCTTACTTTAATTTTTGACGAATCTTTGCGAACTGGTATTTATCCTGATATATGGAAGATTGCCCAAATCCGTCCACTAAACAAGATCCCATCACCTGCTTTTCCGCAAGACTACAGGCCTATCAGCATCTCTCCTGCTTTATCTATAGGTCTTGAACGAATAGTGCATTGTCAAATTACTCAATTTCTACAATCGCAAAATATTCTTAACATTTATCAGTCTGGATTTCGACAGTATCACAGTACTGAAACTGCATTATTGAGAATTACAGATGACATCCGGTTTGCCATGGATCAAAGGCATTGAACTGTATTAGTACAGTTTGACTATTCTAAAGCTTTCGAACTGTTAATCACACTTTATTAGTAGACAAATTGAGACATATAGGATTTTACACCGAGGTTCTTACATGGATGGGATCTTATCTAGGTGAAAGACAGCAGTGTGTTATGGTTGATGACATTAGATCTGACTGGAAGCCTGTTACGTGTCGTGTTCCACAAGGATCCATTCTTGGCCCTTTACTTTTTTCACTATATGTTAACGATATAAGTAAGGTACTGACACATACGAAGTTTCACTCTTATGGTGATGACTTACAGATATATGCTCATGCAGTGTTAGTAACATTAACCAAACTATTGAAAACATTAACTTGGACATTCAACAGATTGTACTTTGGACTGAAAAGCACGGACTGAAACTCAACTCAATAATTGGTCATTATAGACTTTTGAATACAGTTAACTTTAACAATGTACGTGAAATATTGGTAAACGGACAGGCTGTAGCATACTGTAGTAGTGTCAGAAGTTTGGGATTGACAATTACGAAAACGCTGGACTGCACTGACTACGTTGTAGGTACCTGTAAAAAGGTATTTGCAGCAGTTTATACGATGAAAAGAATGCAACGATTTCTACCACACCACATAAATCTTTTACTGATTAAATCACTCGTATTTCCCCACTTCCTCTGCTGCTGTGCCGTGGTTAATGACATGACTGTGGTCTTGAATAATAGATTGCAGAAAATCCAAAATTATTGTTTACGATTTTTGTTTAACTTAATATCTCGCATTATTATGTACTAATGTCAACGTTAAAATTGCAAGATCTAAGAGCTTTCCGAAACCTAATTTTAATTTTTTCTATCCTTAAAACCGGGTTTTTCAAAATACTTTACAAACGATTTTGAGTTCATTGCTATTGAAGAAGGCGTAAGGAACATCCGCACTGGCTCGTCGACGTTGCGAATCCCTCACCACAGAACGAATTGTCTTTAATAAATTATCTGTAGTGTCTGCTTGCCGTTTGTGGAATTCTCTTCCAGATCCTTTAAAATCTTTGGAGAACCGGGATCGGATTGCTTCGGCTGTTAAAATTGTATTTTTTTGCAGCGGATGTCCGCGGCCGTGGTGCCCGAGGGTCGCTAGTCATGGTTTGTTGTAGACAGAATGAATGAATGTGTGAGTGTAAGGAAATAATTTTAATAAAAATAGAATGTTTTAATTGTAATGTTGTATATTTTGACCAAGTTTTTGTTTAAAACGTACCATCAATATTAATTTTATACACAGTATAAAGTTAAGAGTGCAATTTTGTTTTTGTCAAGTGATTTGTTGTTAGTTTTAGAACCCATAGCAAATATTCGTTTTATTTTTGAAACGCTGTTGATTTGAGTTTTATTTTGAAAATTACAAATGGCTTGTACTTACATATACTAATAATCAGGTTAAATGTAAGAAAGGACTATGTAGTCCTAACTTCGCCTAAAAAAATAAAGAGAATTTTCATTTAATTTAATTTAATTTCATGTTGTAGGTACCTTTCTTATCAAAATCTCTCACTTTAAGTGGAAAGTTAACTTCATTGCTTACAGCTCTTAAGGTATTTTAATCTCACTCAAGGGAATACATTCAGAATACAACTACAGAGCAGATTATGTCAATTGTCAATCCAGATCATTCTTTGGTGCGTATTCCAAAAATTCTATGAAGTCAATTCCCTTTATAAGGTTACTATCCATAATTTAACTTCATCAGAAGTTTAATATAGAAAAATGCTTCAAATAATATAACTAAACGATGTCTTAACTACTACATATTAATCAATATGTTATTTAACTTTACTTTTTATTTGTAACTATGATTAGTTGTGTTTCTTTCGTTATATAATGGTTGTGGTATTTACATGCGTGAATACTTTACGATTTCGATCAATAGCAGGCAAGTCATTGACATTACGGTAAAGAAGCCAGGGAGCGTCTGTCATTACTGTCCGTTACCAAACTAGAGCTAGTTGTTAGTTAATGAACCGAATCTGTAACTAACTAACCTCCCCCGTACCTCAGTACTTACCTATGTTCTGCGGTAATGCACATGTCTTAGTCCGCAGTTTCGTTAAGACTAGCGAATCTTTGATTAGGCTGCTAATATTTTTAGAAAGTTAAGTGGGAATAAATTATATAAAACCATAGCAACAAGCTGAATTGTTTACGTAAATATTAAACACTTTAGCAGGACATGAATTTATTTACTACAAAACGTTATTAAACTATTCTGTGTCCTATAAAGTATTCACAGGTACATGAAAAACCAATGTGTTGCACATTTAATTGCATGATATAATATTTCAATTATTATAAACTGATATGAACAAAGCATCGCTGTATTTTTGGTTAAAAATAATCCAGAATTTAGAACAAAAGCATTTTGAAGATCGCAAACATATATAGGCCTAATATTTTATCCAAATCTTTGGATAAATAATTTTTTTAATATCATTTAAGATTACATCCGATAAAAACTAAGTGTATTGTTCCTTGAAGCAACGAGATAGCCTAGAGTGTAGAGTAGAAATGGTGTTTTACTTTTAATATCTGTCACTTACTCTAGGGATAATATAAAACATTTTATGATATATTTCCAGATTACTTCTTTTGAAGGTCAGTTGTATTCCATGATGAAGTGACAATATAAGGCAGAGAGCAGAAATAGGGATCTTCCAATGTTTTACACTTAGCTTACAGATGGCACAAGCAATTTTTAGCTGTTCATGTTTGGTTTTCATGTGACTTTCCTTTAGAGCAAAGTATAATCCAGCTTAAAGTATTATTATACTGTAGAATGACGTGCACAAATGCGGTTCACTATAGAATTTAAACAAATAATTCTTGAATCGTATGAGATGTAGTACCGAGAGTCCTCTAATTGGAGGTAACTAATTGTGCATTAGTGTTCTTGTATCAACGAGGTCCTCTAGAAAAGAGAAAGAAAGGTTTCTTGAAATGTTTGCCGTGTACCATAGATATATTGCATAGTATGTCGCTGTGTAAGTTCTGATTCAGGTGACTTTCGTTTTGCAGGTAAATAACAAAGTATGATCTGATTTCTAGCAGCGACATAACACGGAGGTTTATATCACACTCCAACACATAGCCTGCTATGGTGGGAAAATTGATTTAATGTGAATGTTGAGTTAACCTCCACTTAACCTTTCTCTTACTGGAGCTAAACTCAAAATTCACACTAAACCAATCCTTTCCAAGTACGTTATTTGTAAAAATAGCGGTCGCTTTGCCCTTACGATTTAGTGAAGGTCGTTTCGTTACTTATTTGTTAGTAAAGCGTTCACTCAGCATGTTACGACAAGAATAAGCGCAGTGGTAATCAATATATAAAACTTACTTGTTAATGATGTGAAACAGTTTGTGTAAATAAATAATATAATACTTAGTAAATATGCGAGTTGTTTAAAATATGGCAAATCTATACTCGTGTATCATGGAACTGCAACTTTATTGGTTCACACTTGACCAATACAATGTTTGTAGACAATACATGTTGTACATACAATATTTGGACATGTATAATACCGCCACTTTTGAATAATAGAAACACTGTTAGCATCCGTGAGAGAATACAATGTAAGTGATCAGTTACAATTACATTTAATTAATTAGAGTGTCGCTTTGTACAGAATAAAACATGAACAAGCTGATGTGCGCTTTGCCCCTTTGAGGTTATAGGGTACATATTTGATATTATTGGGTTTTAAATTATAACAATTACTGTGGCATATTGTAATAATTACATTGTAAACCCACGGATATCCAAAACAGATTACGTTTTCAAAGTTTTACTAGACCATTTTTTGAAACCACCCCAATTAAAACAGACTTTATCCTACAACTATTTCGGGCGTTCTCTTTTTTCAATAAAGAAGAAATTTCGTTGAACAGTATAATATTTATCTTAAATTCCCCGATTTAATTCTCCCTTATTGAATTCGGAACAAATTGTAGCTTCAGAATTATAACACGTACTGTTTTTAGTAATTATAAATACTTCATTAATACTTAACTTAGGACGGTTTTTTATTTCTATTGAAGTTTACCTTTATAAACTGTAACTGTGTTACTGATACACTCGTTCTTAATCATAAATATTAGATTACAAATTACAAATATGTTTCGCTTTAAAAATCAACTTGTTTAACTTATTTTAATGTAATAAAATTGAGTACCACCTGCCAACTGCAGTATATAAAGTTTCTGTTGAACTTCACCCACGTCTGACCATTTCGTACAGTAATCTACAGTAGTTAACGTGGTAATGTGATGCAATAGATTTTGGGTTGAGTAAAATTTTAAAAATATAAGTCATAACCTTTTAAAATGCCCTTCCTAAAGTGAGAAAAAGAACAAAAAATGTGTTTCACTTCTCGTGAAATTATAGAATCACGTTGGGTCTTTTTGTAATCAGGCCCAATAGAAAACGACAGATTAAAAGAATAAGTATGTGAAATATGATCGGAGGAATTGAAAATTGTTTTATTTTGAATAACATGTGTTATTTTTTCCACTTTGTTAAAAATGGTACGGAAAAATTTTTTGTATAGTTTGGATTTAAAAATCTGTTACTCCCTCTAGGAGAATGATATCTAAAACTTCAAGTTTTTAAATTACAAAAAAACGCATTCATATAGAATCTAGCGGTCAGAGTTTGTGATACTGACGCAAGCACAATCTTAATGATGGAAGCTACGGAGAGAGAGGTTAAGAAGGCCGGGGACGTTACAAAAGTCAGACACGGGACGTAATCTCATTGATATTTAATGGCAGGAATCTTTAGTTAGCTGATATCGAACTTTGTACCTGCCGGCTCCCTCCACGGGATGGAAGGTACGGAGAGAGAGGTTGAGAAGGCCGGGCACGTTATAACAGTCAGACACGGGACGTAAGCCCATTGATATTTAATGGCAGGAATCTTTAGTTAGCTGATATCGAACTTTGTACCTGCCGGCTCCCTCCACGGGTTGGAAGGTACGGAGAGAGAGGTTGAGAAGGCCGGGGACGTTACAAAAGTCAGACACGGGACGTAATCTCATTGATATTTAATGGCAGGAATCTTTAGTTAGCTGATATCGAACTTTGTACCTGCCGGCTCCCTCCACGGGATGGAAGGTACGGAGAGAGAGGTTGAGAAGGCCGGGCACGTTATAACAGTCAGACACGGGACGTAAGCCCATTGATATTTAATGGCAGGAATCTGTAGTTAGCTGATATCGAACTTTGTACCTGCCGGCTCCCTCCACGGGTTGGAAGGTACGGAGAGAGAGGTTGAGAAGGCCGGGGACGTTATAAAAGTCAGACACGGGACGTAATCTCATTGATATTTAATGGCAGGAATCCGTAGTTAGCTGATATCGACCTTTGTACCTGCCGGCTTCCTCCACGGGATGGAAGGTACGGAGAGAGAGGTTGAGAAGGCCGGGGACGTTATAAAAGTCAGACACGGGACGTAATCTCATTGATATTTAATGGCAGGAATCCGTAGTTAGCTGATATCGAACTTTGTACCTGCCGGCTCCCTCCACGGGATGGAAGGTACGGAGAGAGAGGTTGAGAAGGCCGGAGACGTTATAAAAGTCAGACACGGGACGTAAGCCCATTGATATTTAATGGCAGGAATCTGTAGTTAGCTGATATCGAACTTTGTACCTGCCGGCTCCCTCCACGAGTTGAAAGCTAATGTAAGCTACTTTCGTGTTTGATCCTCAAATGTAAAGTCTATTGACAGAGGGTTTAATTTGAATCTATAGCTCATGAACTGACAAATGTAATCCTGTTGATTGATAATAAATCGAGAGTTGTTGTTAACTAATTTTGTGCTTTTAGTTCCTATCTACATGGATATAGATGTATCGTAATTAATTTTCGTCCGATTTCCTTAAGCAAATTACACCTGAACCAGGTGTAATTATTTCCAATTTTGCTAAAGTCCAATTATACGTGAATTCTAAGGTTATTAAAATTAAAAAGCAATAATTCACGGATTGATTAAGGATTAATTAAGACATTGAAAACATATTCTTTATGCTACCGCAATAAACAACAAAACTGTTTATCTTTATCTTCACAATGCAAGCTAAGTGGAGGTATGGAATTTAATTGGGCCAGCTGCCCAAAATAAATAATTCTACATATTTTCTTACAGTGTAGCCTACTTCTACATAAAAATATTCTTCTTAAATATCAACAATATTTTTCAATAAATAATCAGCCCTTCGTTGAAAACTTTCAGGATAGATGGAAACAGGATTTCCCGGACATAGGCCGTTCGTCGTTCAGTGGTACAAGAAATCCGTGACACTACGTTTCGAGATCTGCCAACAGCTTATACTCTAATAAAGATTGATTAAAAGTGGAATTAAGAAAATTGAATAGAATCTTTTGCATAATCGATACCATCAGTCAGTGATAAATAAGTAGAATTCAGAAGTATTATTCCTAAATAAATAAATCAGAATGGAGAAAAATATACGATTATGTCAATCCCTTAATGTGTTGGGACCATCGGAGAAAATGAGAATAGGATAGTAGGTATTAAGTACAGTAAAAACAGCACACATGTTTCTAAAAACTGTACGCACAGGAAAACATACTAAGAAATAAATAGGTGAGAAAAATAAACAATTAAACGTTGGAATGAAACAACACAAAGAAAAAAAACAAGAAAAGGGCTAACAGAAAAGGAAACATTTGCACATGAACATTTGAATTGGGTTGAAGATCACATGCATAATGCATTGGAAATTTTGAAGAAAAGGCTTCATATATTAAACCAATAAATCGGAATAACCAATCAGTCAACCATTAATAAAAATTAGGCCGCTTTAGTTTCCAATTAAAAAGTTGTATCAAAAAGAAAACCTAAAGTATCAAACAGATTACAAATTTCTCATAACCAATGTGGAGTCAAAATATGGTTTTGAGATATTCGTATAGAATTTACCAGTAATAAAATGATTCGAAATTAATAAAATGTGAACGATCTGTTCTGACTAGCCTCCTGCTAGGGTTCTTAGCCCCAGAATGTGTTCACGGAAAGTGTTTGAAACAAAAACTGTTCTGTAAACATAGGTTAAACATGTGAATTTTAGAAGAAGAAAATTAGATTAATTTTTTATCCACTGAGCCACACGTTACATCTGAACATCGTCCTTCAGTTTATTTTAAAATAGAAAAAAATTTAAGAGAGATGTGATTATAAAATCATTGTTTTGTACCGCTGCTCCCAACTGGGAGGTTACCAGACTGTCATACTCGCCTGCTGCTTACGAAAGATAGCACAATAATCCGTAACGTTTATAAGGTTGAGATGTGATTATAAAATCATTGTTTGTACCGCTTGCTCCCAACTGAGAGGTTACCAGACTGTCATACTCGCCTGCTGCTTACGAAAGATAGCACAATAATCCGTAACGTTTATAAGGTTGAGATGTGATTATAAAATCATTGTTTGTACCGCTTGCTCCCAACTGAGAGGTTACCAGAATGTCATAACCGCCTGCTGCTTACGAGATATAGCACAATAATCCGTAACGTTTATTTGATTTTGATATTCTGCCTTTGTTATCTATTAAACTTATTGTTATTAGGAAAATTGTGGTTCACTTAATGTTACTTTGGGTAAATAATTATACTCATGTGCAGTTAAGTTATTTAACGATATTATCATTTACAATTCAAACGTTTTATATAAAAGAGACGTTTATTAATTATCGATTGATCATTCGTAAAATAAGGAATTTAGTATTAACCTTCAATTTCCACACGTTTAGATAACAATTGTAACGCTTCTTTCATAATATGAACTTATCAGACTTCTCTCGTATTCTCTCTTTTCATTTTTTTTTTAAAGAGATGCCAAACCCCTTTTGAACAAGGGGTAGAGTTGATACAGTAAAATGTCATGCTGCTGACGAAAACGTAGCATGGTTCATATACTGTTTGAACTTGTTGGTGTCTCTAACTAAGATCAGAAGTTTAACGTCTAGACCGCTCGGAGGCCATCAGCTCTCCAAATACCTTGGAATAATACTACTTCCGACCACCTAGCTGTTGCTTCATAACACAACGTCATACACTTGATAATTGCCAGTACACAATGATAACAGCAGTTATTATGTAAAACAGAACGTTTCAACATTTACGTACCTGTTTTTCCTACTGGGTTTATTTGCTACCGGGTATGGAAGCTAACATAGGTACCGGTGACCTAATATACATGATAAACAATTCCAGTATGTGTTTGTTATTCAAATCTCGACAAGCAAAAAGTTTTACGTAGGTACAGGACAAAGAGCTAATGCCATAAAGTACTTAGTGATGGTCGTCGAGTCTTTCTGTTTATAATGGATGTAGATAATGCGTTTGTATAAATCTTTATGGTAAAGGCATACATTTGGTGTTGGTCATGGTATTACTCCGATACTCCCTTTGTCCTGATTTTTACAGTATAGGCTAAACTGTATTAAATTTTTTTCAAGGTTGCACATTAATTATTTAACTCGGATATTTTTTTAATTTCCTATTACGATGAATTATTAAAAATTTATAGTCGGGCCACTTCTTTACCCTAATATTTATTATATAATTTGTGTCCCAAGAAGTGACTTGGGTACGTGTCAGCAATCATATACCATATTATGGACCGGTCTGTAGCTCCTAGTTTATGGGAGGTGGTAAGGGGTTTAAATTCGCGTTAGTTTTCCTAGTCATGGACCGGTCTGTAGCTCCTAGTTTATGGGAGATGGTAAGTAGTTTGAATTCGTGTTAGTCTTCCTAGTCATGTACCGGTCTGTAGCTCCTAGTTTATGGGAGATGGTAAGTAGTTTGAATTCGTGTTAATCTTCCTAGTCATGGACCGGTCTGTAGCTCCTAGTTTATGGGAGGTGGTAAGGGGTTTAAATTCGTGTTAGTCTTCCTAGTCATGGATCGGTCTGTAGCTCCTAGATTATGTGAGATGGTAAGTAGTTTGAATTCGTGTTAGTCTTACTAGTCATGGACCGGTCTGTAGCTCCTAGTTTATGGGAGGTGGTAAGGGGTTTAAATTCGTATTAGACTTCCTAGTCATGGACCGGTCTGTAGCTCCTAGTTTATGGGAGACGGTAAGTGGTTTGAATTCGTGTTAGTCTTCCTAGTCATGTACCGGTCTGTTGTTCCTAGTTAACGGGAGACGGTAAGTGGTTTGGGTACGTTTTACTCTATCCTAGTCGTGTACTGGTCTGTACCTCCAATTTTGTGGGAGATGGGAGCTGGATTGCTCCTAAAGTTTTAATTTTATGATAAGGGGGATGTGTAATGGGACGGTTAAGTTTCTGCCGGAACGGTCATTATCGGCCAAGGTTCTTTCAAGGATGATAGGTGAACTAAAATAGCAACTTTATCTCTTTACATAAGCTTGAATCTCCGACAATTAATCCAACTAATTGAGTGCACCTTAACTGACCACTAGGATAATTTTACTGTAAATCGAACTTGCTCATCCAAGAAGTCTTTATGATGTAAATGCAAAGATCTGTGGTCATAATGACGTGAACGTTCGTGGTGTTTGTTTTTTGATGGAGAGGGAAAATTAGATTGCTGCAAATGAAATAGTTTGATTTTACTACCGGAATCTTTTTGAAATTTCACCTGGGCGTAGTCTTCAAGCTGTCAGTAACATTCGACACAATGTTCGTTTTAATGCACTCAATGTAGCAATCTAGATTTAGTCGAAGGTTTCACTGCTCTCTCTGTAACCTCTCTAATCAAATGTTGAGAGTTGGATTGAGGATGAATCCAAACGTTATATATTATATATATATATATATATATATATGTATATAAACTGCAAGAGATGGTGATACCAGGTAGTGAAATTTCAAATGTTACGTGTGGTGCACTTAATTACATGTAAAGTTGAATATAGGACACGATTTGCTATTAATTATGTCTTATGAATAACACTCATAGTTCAATATCACAAATTGTATCTAATACTGTTATAAATATGCTGAATAAAAATACTAATTAATATATATAATTTATGTAATAATATTTAATAGGCTCACAAGAATAATTATCGTTGATTAATTATGCACGAAGTAACAAGCAGTCTCGTATAATAATATGACGTAATGCTGCATTACAGAACCTATCAAAACCGATTAAACTTCAGTCAACGTAATTACGTGTTATTCTACTAAACATAATTAGCACTCTACAGTTAATTTAACATTATGTACGTAGCAGAACAGTAACAATAGACTTTTTAATACAGTTTACAGTCTTTATTAATAATACAAAACTGCATACAATTGTTATAAATTAATATGTGTATCACTTTTAGTTTTTTTAGTAGTGTAAACATGTTTTACGATATTATAAAATCTTTTAAGGTTTTTTCGAGACTAAATTGTAAATTAAATCTGCACAAGAACGATAGAGGAAGAAAGAGGATTATTGTAACACAATCACTACCGCCTAAATTGGCTGCCTTTTTCAAAGGAATGTATAAGCAGATTTCCTGCATCCATTACAGACAAAAGAGTTCTATCACCAGCAGCTCCAACAACAGAATGCTTTGTGACCCGTCTCATTGTCCTACCCGGGTAACATGTTTTTGGTAAGCATATTAAGAACAAATATGTTGTTCCCTTGATTTTATATTGAACTACATCACGTTATAATATTTTTATTTTTTACCACCTGGAAATAAAGTCAATATCAAAAGGAATTTACTTTAAGATAAAAATATGCATTTGATGTATTTAAACATTGTTTCAGTGTCAGCATTGACATATAAATGTGAGATTGTATAACGTTTAATCGGGTCAGGGATAGTTTATAAAAATATATAACCCTAAGACACCGGATAGAACAGTCGAGAGGGGTAAAATCCAGGGTTCGAAAGGGAGAGGTAGTTTCCAAGTTCAGCTCAGAACCGAATTAATGTGAAACCAAAAGCCGAAGCAAATACAGCACCGATGATCAACGGATCAACATGCTTTCAATCATCGCAGACTCGGAAACGAAAGGGAATAAAGGGAAGGCGTCAGCATTTGCTTTAGGATGACTGTTCCACCACCTAAACGTCCCCTAATACGACAGTTGTTAGTTCAACTGAAGCTCGAAAACGAGGAACGCTGGAACCAACTTACGACAAGCAACCCAGCGGCCAAAAAAGAGAAATGATAACTAAATAAATCTAAATGCGAACACTAGTTCGCTCGAAATCACACATAGCTCGACTCGAGCTCGAAACTAAGGAACGCTGGTGCCAACGTACGTCAAGCGACCCAGCGGCCTCGAGAAGAATCGATGAACTGAATAAAAACTAAATGCGAACACTAATTCACTCAAATCCGCGCCTAGCTCGACTAGAGCTCGAAAAAACTAAGGAACGCTGGTGCCAACGTACGTCAAGCGACCCAGCGGCCTCGAAAAGAAACGATAAACTAAATAAAGGCTAATTGTAAACACTAATTCACTCAAATTCGCGCCTAGCTCGACTCGAGCTCGAAACTAAGGAACACTGGTGCCAACGTACGTCAAGCGACCCAGCGGCCTCGAAAAGAAACGATAAACTAAATAAAAATTAAATGCGAACACTAGTTCACTCAAATTCGCGCCTAGCTCGACTCGAGCTCGAGACTAAGGAACGCTGGTGCCAACGTACGTCAAGCGACCCAGCGGCCTCGAAAAGAAACGATAAACTAAATAAAAACTAAATGTAAACACTAGCTCGCTCGAAATCGCGCCTAGCTCGACTAGAGCTCGAAACTAAGGAAAGCTGGTGCCAACGTACGTCAAGCGACCCAGCGGCCTCAAAAGAAACGATAAACTAAGTAAAAACTAAATTAAATTACGCCTAGTCCGAAGCTCAGGAACGCTGGTGCCAACGTACGTCAAGCGACCCAGCGGCCTCGAAAAGAAACGATAAACTAAGTAAAACTAAATTAAATTACGCCTAGCCCGAATCTCAGGAACGCTGGTGCCAACGTACGTCAAGCGACCCAGCGGCCTCGAACAGAAACGATAAACTAAATAAAAATTAAATGCGAACACTAGTTCACTAAAATTCGCGCCTAGCTCGACTCGAGCTCGAAACTAAGGAACGCTGGTGCCAACGTACGTCCAAGCGACCCAGCGGCCTCGAAAAGAAACGATAAACTAAATAAAAGCTAAATTAAATTACGCCTAGCCCGAAGTTCAGGAACACTGGTGCCAACGTACGTCAAGCAACCCAGTGGCCTCGAAAAGAAACGATAAACTAAGTAAATTAAATTAAATTACGCCTAGCCCGAAGCTCAGGAACGCTGGTGCCAATGTACGTCAAGCGACCCAGCGGCCTCGAAAAGAAACGATAAACTAAATAAAAGCTTAACTAAATCAAAGCTTAACTAAATTAAACTCTTCTTTACTAGTAATAGAATCTAATCCTATTCGTACTTATCTGTTTTTTGCTACACTTTATATCTATAATTATATTCTGTTAGCAGCTTAAGTACGTAATGTCATGTACTTATCCTATCGTTAGTGACTAGGCAAGTTCAGGTAAAAGCGTGTTTTGGCAGGTAAATAAGTACCTACTTACTGGCACCTTATCGTGGCGTGTGTGGGGGCGGCGACTCCGACTAGACGACTTCGACTGCAATCACCGACCGAAAGACAGCGACCGAGAGACAGCGACCGAGAGAGCGAGGAAGCCAGGCACAGCGTACTTACGTACTGTAGTACTGGAGTCGTCCGCTGTAAGGCGCTTCAGCCCTTGAAGCGAACTCCGGCGGATGTCTCCTGAAAACTCTGTGTCTTACCCGGTCGAGCCGGACCTCGTCAGCTGACGTCTCCTGCGTTGATGTTGGGCTACTGGAGAATGATTGTAGGGGGAAGAAATAAAAATCATAACATGTCATTAAACTAAAAACATATTTTCCTCTCAAAAAAATAAGAAATGCCTTATTTAAACCCCCTATAAAAAATGACATGTTACATCCCCCACCCACTTCGGGGAAACAAAATGAGAAAAAACTTAAACTTTCGATTTCTCTGAAAAACTTAAACTTCAGATCGATTTCCATCAGTTGGATTCCGTATACGTTTTTACGTCTTTTACGTGTGCCGTTTGAGTCTTGTTTGTCGAACGGTCTTTCAACTCGACGATATTTGGGCCTTTAAACCTAATTACTTCGAAAGGGCCTACAAAACGGGGCGCTAGCTTCGATGCATACGCGTCAGGAGCTGAAGACAGGGTGTGATGTCTTTTCCAGACCAACTGTCCAACACGGAGGTTATGATCTCGTCGTCTGAGGTCATAATATCGAGACTGCCTCTGGAAGGCACGGGCTAAGTTGCGATGACAGCTTTGATACATCTTTTTAAATTCTTCCATTCGTTGTTCGTGTCGTTCTTCTCGTGTAGTCGTTTCCTGGTCGCCGGAGTACTCAAACGCAGGTCCACATATTGCTCTAGGTAGTCTCAGCTCGCGTCCAAAGTTAAGCATGGCTGGCGTGAAGTTTGTTGATTCGTGGTTCGCTGTGTTTAATGCATATCTAAACTCACTTAGTTTAGCATCCCACGATCGGTGGTCTTCACCAACGAATTGCGATATCAAGGTTTTGATGACGCGGTTAGAACGTTCTACTGGATTGCTCTGAGGACTATAAGGGGCCGTCAGTTGACAGTCGACGTTCCAGTCCCTACAAAGATCCCGAAAAATTTTCGAAACAAATTGTGACCCATTATCGGTTATTAAAACGCTGGGTGCACCGTATCTTAACAAAATCATCTCTTTGAAATCCTTTACCACATTAGCTGCCGTGGCCGATCTAAGTGGACTAAATTCTAACCACTTGCTGTAGTAATCTTGACATACTAGTATAAACCGTTTTCCACTCTTCGATCGTGGTAAGGGGCCCACTATATCTGCGGTAACCGTGTACCACGGACCTTGTGGCTTACGAAAATACATCTTCCCGGCGGGCTTCGTTTGTTCAACTTTATATCGTTGACATATCAGACATTTTTTTACGTATGCCTTTACATCACGAAACCAACCTGGCCAGTAATAACATTGGGAGAGCTTTAAGGCGGTTTTTCTAACACCCAAATGACCTGCAGTTTCAATGTCGTGATTTTCTTGCAGTACTTTCGGGCGGTCCTCCTCGCGAACACACATTTTCCAGTGAGCTTGCCTGCATCCGTTATTTCCTTTTACGATCACTCGACGATAGAGGTTCCCATCTTTTATAACCAGATTCGAGTCACCCTTTGCGGCCATCTTGTATTGCCTCTTGTACCAACGGTCCCTATCAACCATCCCTACATCATTGGAGTCATCTGTAATTTCTTCCTGACGTGGTCTTCTGTTTACCTGCCTTCTTTTCTGAGCTGAACAATTTTCAGCCGTAAAGGATCCTATATGTTCAATTGGTTTGCTCATGGGACCGGGTTCCGAGACAGAGCGTCAGCCACTTTGTTTAGGGCTCCTTTTCGGTATCGTATCTCCATATCGTATTGCTGGAGTTCCAACACCCAGCGGGCCAGCCGACCAGAAGGAGTCTCTAACTTTTGTAACCATCTCAAAGCCTGATGGTCCGATTCTGCGATAAAGTGATATCCCTCTAGGTATGGGCGAAATTTTTTTACGGCCCAGACTAGCGCTAAGCATTCTTTTTCTGTGACTGAGAATTTGCGTTCATTGCCCGTCAACAATCTGCTACCGTACGCAATCACAACTTCTTTTCCGTTCTGTGTTTGTGTTAACGATGCTCCAAGGCCGTCGCCCGAGGCGTCCACTCTTAAAACAAACGTTTGTCCAAAATCAGGACAGGCTAGGATAGGCGTAGTCGTTAATTTTTCCTTAAGAGTCTTGAATGAACTCTCCTGTTCTTCCGTCCATTGCCATCTAGTATCTTTCTTCAACAGTCTCGTGAGGGGGGTGGTCAGAGATGCGAAGTTGGGGACGAACCTCCGATACCACGAGGCCATACCAAGGAAGCCTCTTAGAGTTTTCAAATTGGACGGCCTAGGAAGTTCTACAATGGCTCGAACTTTCTCTGGATCTGTCTTAATGCCCCTGTCGTTCACAACGTGACCCAAATACTTCAGTTCAGTTTTGCAGAAGTGACATTTGGCAGGGTTTAAGTTTCAGACCTGCTCTTCTTAGTCGTTGAAAAACCTCTTGAAGAAGCTCTAGACGAGCCTCGAAGTTAGGGCTCACGATAACCAAGTCATCCAGATAGGCGAACACTTTAGGTTCCAATTCTGGTCCTATAACGGTGTCCAAGAGGCGCTGGAAGGTAGCCCCAGCCGAATGCAAACCAAATGGCATGACGCGAAATTGGAACAATCCTTTTCCAGGTACAGTGAATGCTGTCAGCGGCCGACTTTCCTCTGATAAAGGGACCTGCCAATATCCGTCTTTGAGGTCGATGGTCGAAATATAGCGGGCTTCCTTGAGTTTTTCTAGAATGGGGTTGATTTGTGGCAAGGGGTGAGCATCCTTCACCGTGACTGCATTTAGACGCCGAAAATCGATACAAACTCTGTATGCACCAGATGGTTTTTTGGTAAGTACAATCGGTGAGCTCCACGGACTCGAAGACGGTTCGATCACTCCAGCTTCGATCATACGCTCTAACTCTTTTTCTAGTACAGCCTGCATTGCCGGATTTCTCGTATAGTACCTTTGTTTAATAGGTGTATTATCGATCAGGCGAATCTTGTGTTCAACTAGTGTTGTTTTACCCGTAACATCATCGAATTTAGGCAACTCCTCTGTTAGAAATTTTTCTAAGACCTCTTGTTCATCTTCTGATAGCTGATTCAATCCGCTAACATCCCCTACATCACTCTTCTGTAAGAAGATATTACGTTCGTGTCGCGTCTGGGGAGGGAAATCATATGTCAGCAACCCCAACGATTCAATCGAATCGACACCAACTATCAGGTCCGAAGTAAGTGACGGCACGCAAAGTGCTTCGAACGTATGCGTCGTATCTCTATAGGAGATCAAGCCTTCGAACGTATAATATTCTTCTAACGATGTCTGTGAGCCATCAGCCATCCGGATTTTCATCGGGCGTTTAAATGGTACATTTCCGTTTCTTCTCAAATGCTCAGCTAGTCTCTTTCCCACCATTGAAATCGTTGCTCCAGTATCTATTAGAGCATAAAATATGCTACCGTAGATTTCTATTTCGATGTGTGGTCTGCTGTCCATGTTTCTGCTGCTCTGTACTGATCCAGAAAAATTCGCTATTGTGCGAAGCCAACTCTGCCAGTCTTCTGGGGTCGTTTTTAATTTCTTCGATTGGGACTCAGGTGACCCCTTCTCGGCTGAGTCCACCGACCGTTTCCCGTCTGGCAATTGCAAGCGGTAGTTGCTATACCTTGTCGCTTACAATAAAAACACCTTAAGGTCTTGGGCCTCTGGCATTCTCGAAAAAAATGCCCCCTTTTTTCGCAGTTCCAACATATGGTGTCGTCGCGTATACGCCTCACCGTGTTAACTGGGGTTTGGAACCTCACGTTAAGCTCACGTTTATCTTTTTGAACGTTAGGTTTGACAATTTTGGTTTCTGTCGTCCGTCTTTGCGTGTGGTTCGCCTCGCCATGAATGGTGCAACTCATTTTGTTTTCTATTTGAGCGGGTTTTGTCTTTGTAACGCCGTTCTCGCTAACCGCAGACGCTTCGTGAGATTTATCAAACTTCTTCTTTGCACAGTATGCCGTCTCTGGCACCAGGGCGAGTGATGGCAGTGGAGGAGGCCGGTAAGTGTTTCGGGCCCTCAAATATTCTTCATACTGCTCAGCCTGGTGAATCATATCCGATATGGTCCTACATTCTTGTCGTTTCATCGTAAGTTTATACTCGGGACGCATGTTTGAATATAAAATATTGAGTTTTTCGTCTAGTGTTAACGAACCTCTTCTGCGCATTAATGTCATTAAAGCCACGACAAAGTCTTTAAATTGCTCCTCTTGACCTTGTGTACGCTTCCGGATCTCGTCGTCAAGATTTTGTTTGTATCCAGGAGGAAGAAACTGTGTTTCAAAGTCCCTCCGAAAATCCACATAATTGTCCCATAAGTCCTTGTTGTTTCTATACCACAGGAGTGCAGAGTTTTGGAAAATCTCTGGCAAGGCTATAAGGATGTCGTTTCGTTCAATGCCGTACGCGTCGAGTAGCTCATCCAATCTCTCTAGGAACGAGATCGGTCCTTTCACACCGTCAAAACGAAGATTCCATTTCCTTACTAGGTTGCATAAGTTAGGCGAGTCATTCTGCAGATCGAAACAACCTGGTCGTTTTTGTAGTCCGACCGGATTCGCTTGTGTGTACGTCGGAAGTGAATAGTCCGGTAACATCGATTGGTGGCTATGTACTACGTTTGTGTGCGGAGTTCCCATCGTGCCATTAGCTGATAGCTGGGATTCTCTAGTGGTTTTTAACGATAAAATCATTTCCCTTAGAGTTTTGCTGTCAGCGTTAGGAGGGAGTCCAAGAATTTCACGAAGAGCCATGCTTTTCGTTTTGCTCGTTGCTGCTCAGTACCCTGTGGTTGTGAGATACGGAATTGCCTCCTAATACGCCCGCATAGTCCATCCTATTATTTTCGTTCTCGACCTCACGCTCTGAAGTCGTTAGTTTATCCGACCGTAAATATGCTACGTATCGTTTCCTTAATTCGTCGAATTTTCCCTCACTATCAAGATTGTATTTTAATAATTCGTTACGTAGTTGGGTTTTGTCTAAGCGATAGACCCATCCAACATATGGGTCATTTTCCATTGGGGATTTATCTTTTATTGTTTCCGGTTGCCTAGTGGGGACATTAAGTGTGGCCGAAGGTCGAGTTTCTGTTGACAATGGTACAGGGGTATCTTTATCACCCTTAGTATCGTTAGCCTTATCTAAATCGACCCTTTTGTTTGAGGTTGGCAAAATATAAAATACTCCCAACAGCCAGCGTAAAACTGCAAAGAACTTGCAAAATATAAACGTTTTCAAACATTTTAAACTAATTTCCTTAAATAACAGTATTTTAAGAAAATTTAATCGTTTAATTTCGTCCAATTGTTCGGGCGCCAAATTTATAACGTTTAATCGGGTCAGGGATAGTTTATAAAAATATATAACCCTAAGACACCGGATAGAACAGTCGAGAGGGGTAAAATCCAGGGTTCGAAAGGGAGAGAGGTAGTTTCCAAGTTCAGCTCAGAACCGAATTAATGTGAAACCAAAAGCCGAAGCAAATACAGCACCGATGATCAACGGATCAACATGCTTTCATCATCGCAGACTCGGAAACGAAAGGGAATAAAGGGAAGGCGTCAGCATTTGCTTTAGGATGACTGTTCCACCACCTAAACGTCCCCTAATACGACAGTTGTTAGTTCAACTGAAGCTCGAAAACGAGGAACGCTGGAACCAACTTACGACAAGCGACCCAGCGGCCAAAAAAGAGAAATGATAACTAAATAAATCTAAATGCGAACACTAGTTCGCTCGAAATCACACATAGCTCGACTCGAGCTCGAAACTAAGGAACGCTGGTGCCAACGTACGTCAAGCGACCCAGCGGCCTCGAGAAGAATCGATGAACTGAATAAAAACTAAATGCGAACACTAATTCACTCAAATCCGCGCCTAGCTCGACTAGAGCTCAAAACTAAGGAACGCTGGTGCCAACGTACGTCAAGCGACCCAGCGGCCTCGAAAAGAAACGATAAACTAAATAAAGGCTAATTGTAAACACTAATTCACTCAAATTCGCGCCTAGCTCGACTCGAGCTCGAAACTAAGGAACACTGGTGCCAACGTACGTCAAGCGACCCAGCGGCCTCGAAAAGAAACGATAAACTAAATAAAAAACTAAATGTAAACACTAGCTCGCTCGAAATCGCGCCTAGCTCGACTAGAGCTCGAAACTAAGGAAAGCTGGTGCCAACGTACGTCAAGCGACCCAGCGGCCTCAAAAGAAACGATAAACTAAGTAAAAACTAAATTAAATTACGCCTAGTCCGAAGCTCAGGAACGCTGGTGCCAACGTACGTCAAGCGACCCAGCGGCCTCGAAAAGAAACGATAAACTAAGTAAAACTAAATTAAATTACGCCTAGCCCGAAATCTCAGGAACGCTGGTGCCAACGTACGTCAAGCGACCCAGCGGCCTCGAACAGAAACGATAAACTAAATAAAAATTAAATGCGAACACTAGTTCACTAAAATTCGCGCCTAGCTCGACTCGAGCTCGAAACTAAGGAACGCTGGTGCCAACGTACGTCAAGCGACCCAGCGGCCTCGAAAAGAAACGATAAACTAAATAAAAGCTAAAATTAAATTACGCCTAGCCCGAAGTTCAGGAACACTGGTGCCAACGTACGTCAAGCAACCCAGTGGCCTCGAAAAGAAACGATAAACTAAGTAAATTAAATTAAATTACGCCTAGCCCGAAGCTCAGGAACGCTGGTGCCAACGTACGTCAAGCGACCCAGCGGCCTCGAAAAGAAACGATAAACTAAATAAAAGCTTAACTAAATCAAAGCTTAACTAAATTAAACTCTTCTTTACTAGTAATAGAATCTAATCCTATTCGTACTTATCTGTTTTCTTGCTACACTTTATATCTATAATTATATTCTGTTAGCAGCTTAAGTACGTAATGTCATGTACTTATCCTATCGTTAGTGACTAGGCAAGTTCAGGTAAAAGCGTGTTTTGGCAGGTAAATAAGTACCTACTTACTGGCACCTTATCGTGGCGTGTGTGGGGGCGGCGACTCCGACTAGACGACTTCGACTGCAATCACCGACCGAGAGACAGCGACCGAGAGAGCGAGGAAGCCAGGCACAGCGTACTTACGTACTGTAGTACTGGAGTCGTCCGCTGTAAGGCGCTTCAGCCCTTGAAGCGAACTCCGGCGGATGTCTCCTGAAACTCTGTGTCTTACCCGGTCGAGCCGGACCTCGTCAGCTGACGTCTCCTGCGTTGATGTTGGGCTACTGGAGAATGATTGTAGGGGGAAGAAATAAAAATCATAACATGTCATTAAACTAAAAACATATTTTCCTCTCAAAAAAATAAGAAATGCCTTATTTAAACCCCCTATAAAAAATGACATGTTACAATTGTAATGAAATTACAAAGTTTATCAAAGTCATATAAGGACTTTACATTCCAACCCCATCACATGTTTTCATGTTCCCTTACCCTTTGCTGATGGCGAGTATGTAATCTATACGTAGTACATCTAGTGCGTGCCTAATGTGGTTTGTTATACTCAGAAATGTGATCAATTTCTAGTAAGCTGTATTTCATAACGCTTACACCAATATTGTATCACAATCAGTAGAAGTGTTTATCACATACTCTTGCAATAACATTTTACTATAAAATGTTACAGGATCGGCATCATCCTGAACTCGTATATTCATACAACCAAAAATACAAGCGGATATTTAATGCAGGAGCATTGTACATTTTAATTTTCTAAAATTGTCACACTTTATGCTTCTTTTGTTGTAAGTGAATGAATTGATGACATCATACCGAGGTAGGTAGCGGCAAAGAATTCTTATTCAAGTATGTAAATTACATAAATCAATCATACTCCGATTACATATCCCTCATAGTTTTTGAAGTTATGAATGATTAATCCTTTATAACTCGAATACAAAAAGATTGTAAAAGGCTTACGCTTGTTCAGAAGTGGAGTTATGGTGACAGATAATGTGTAAAGGCGATCCTTACAATCTTCTGACTATTTCTTATGTCTCAACGTCACATTGTCAGAAGGAGTTTTACTGTCCCTGATCACAAAATCAATCATAAGAGCTCTACTCTTTCTTACCTTTTCTATATAATGCGTGAGCTCGTGTGAACTTCAATATACGTAATATATACTTGCGAGATAGACTGGACTCAAGGAAATACTAGATTAATCTACCAAGAGTTATCTACAGGCTATTAGATTGTTTTAATGTATAAGAAACTTGAATTTAAATAATTATTGTATCCTCAATTCATAGACAGTAATAGGCTTTAAACAAAGATTTCACATTAGACATGCTTCATATACTGCCAAAGCCCGTATATAAGGCTCACATTGTAAGAAAACCAACTGTATGGAATGTGTCAGTTGTATTAAAGATAAATGTGTGCACAGTCACCGTGTTATTTTCTCATGTAAGTTTTGTTGCATCTCAACAAACTTTACAACTACTAATAAAAAAGAATGAACAGTTGGAGAGCAATACCAACCAATTCATACTTGCAATTAACACGTTATTGTCTCTGTACCTCCATGCCACTAACAATATGCTGTTACATTGGCAGGTTAGTTTGGTTACAGGGACTTTAGTTTGAGGTAAGTACTTGGAGTATTAGATGAGGAAATGGCGAAATCAAAAAAATTATAACTATATCCTTAAGTTCGTATTCGTGGCTTAGTAAACAGCTAATTAAAATATACCGTATTTAATAAGATTTAGATTTGCCAATGTAAAGTATTGCAATAATGTAAGACTGCTTATCTAGGATTTGAATCTGACCTCTTTATCAAGTGTCTCCTAGTGCCTCGGTTACCAGCACCAGCCCCAGCACTGTTAAATATGAAAAAGATAACTTAATTTTTGTGACCCCACAGGCGATTTAGATCCCTTTACGGATAATTAATTCTCAAAACTCATCCATACCTGATTCGTTTATGTCTATGAAACTCTTCATCAGTTTGAGTGATATTTAAATTATTATTATTATTACGAGTATGTATAATTCCTAATTTTGCTTTATATTAATAGATCCCCACCTTTTATCATACCTATAACAAGGCATTTTTATTTTTGAAGTCTATTTTATAGTGAAAAATAATGGTGAATTCACAAACAACCTTTTGATACCAATTTTAAAACATTTTTATTGATTACTCAGATGTCCATTTATGTTCTTATAAACATTACTAGGGGCCATATTGTTTGATAATACGTATACACTTTTTAAATTTAGCTATACATCCATTAAAGCATTTAGAATATATCCTTAAAAATTTTTTGATACAAATTGTAAGTCTGTAGGTATTTAGTAACATAATTGAACAGTAGCAAATTATGTTTAAAATTTAACTTTAGCTGGTATTTAAAGCAGTTGATTATATAGGGTGTAAGCTTATACAGAAAAATGAACGGACTTGAACCTAAAATCAATGGAATTATCCCATGACCAAGACAAAACTATATACCAGTTTTTAAGTCTTTATAAAGTACTGTATTATACAGACGGATATAGATAAGCAGGTATATAAACTTTTCTTTGAACCTTTGTCCGAAAATCAGTAGAGTTCTTCCTTGGAGCAAGTTTCCAGTCTCTAGAACCTATCAATCGGGAGTTATCCTTAAGACTTGCAAACAGATGAACAGACAACGACAGAATTTCAGGAAGCCTTGTGGGCTCACTAATAAATTATTTATAACCAACAACATTAGCTGAATAGTTTATAACAATATTTTAAAAGTTATAAAGAGGATGAAGAAATGTGAACACATGATATTCCTCTATGTCTCTGGTACAATGAACAACACAATATCTAACAGTAGTTGGCAGCAGTTAGATGTACTAATGTCTACAATGTTCAATGTTACACGACAATAAGTACTTACCGCTGTAACCCAGTTAGCTTCAAGGCAATATACCGTGAACTAAGACATTGTAATGTTACTCATTGGTTTTTGGTGTTGTGAAAGCACAGGAACAATGTGTTTGTTAACAACTGTTACTCCTGTATTCCAACGCTTCATTTACTAAACAAAATACACGATAAAGTGTTACAAGTTACCTTAGCTGTACAACATTGCTAGTGATAACTGGTTAACTGACCACTACAGTTTCAGTTAATGACCCACAACGCGTTAAGCAAAAATCCCACACCATAATGTTGGTACTTTTTTTGGGCAGTGGTTGACATTAAATAACCGCAACGCATTGTGACAACATTTGTTGGCCTAATATCCTATACAACATTTATAGTTTAGCCACTGATAAATGAGAATAGCCATAATGCGTTACAGGGTTTTAAATTTCCAAATACTTGGTGTTTTTCAATATAATCGGTCTCCTACTTCAATATTTACCTATCCCGATTATTTTCACACTGGCTGAAGACTGAATAGCCAAGCATCTTCTTCAAAATTAAAATATTATTTTTCTATGGGTTTTGCCTATTGAAAAAATAAACGTATCCACATTTTAGGATATTGGGTTTATATGTTTGCCCCACTGGATAACTAATGGACATTTTATTTCATTCACTGCCGAGATCTCGTAAACAGTCAGGGTATAGGGTTTTATGGCACCACAGTTTTTTGAGAGATTGACGAACCAACAATATTTCCGTTGAATGAAAAATGTTATTGACTGTTAAAGCAGTAACAACAGTTTAGTATTATCTGTATACAAAGTAACGAAACAAAAATAATCAGCTACACGGGTAAACAAAGTTGGTATAGTTTATAAATTAAGCTTTCGGCCTTTGAAGTGTTTGGGCGGATCAACTCAGTCAACTTATAATTAAATCTCTGCCTCAGCCTCTCTTTTATTTGGTTTTTCTTTTATTTTGACATGATGAAGTCCCATTATCCCGACACTTTCTAGCATTTTAATAAGATTTTCTCTTTTGTAACTAATCCACAATGTGAACAAATGTTACTTTTTGTAATGTTAAAAGGTTCACCGGTGTTATAAATTATTTCGAAGGGAAAAGTACACGATCTAACTATTCTGTTCTATATATTTATAAAAGGTAAACCGACAGAGTTTACTATCTTTCTTAATCACTATGAAATTGCGATTACTGAAAACGAATACTGCCTCATTATTGCAGTAACGAGTAGGTATGAGTTATAAGGAAATATTTGTTTAGGAATCATTAAGCAATTTTATTAAAAAACAACACACACACATTTTATTTCCTTTCAAATGATATATTGTGTTCGTTGGTAATAATGGATTTCAGAAGGGTCCATTAAATATAAAGTATTTATTAATTTGTATATATTATGATCTTCACAATAACTGCGTAAAACAAGATTATTTGGAATGATAATGAGAGAACACGCTAACGTTAAAAACAAGATACTTAGAACCAAGAGAAAATATTCTAATAATTTTGAATTACTTTAAACGACAGAAGATAAAAATTAATTTTAGCTAAATTTTACCTTAGCATGCATAATTAATCGCGGAAACTTTACGACACTGGGATACTCCTCGTAATACATATTACATTTTCATGTTGCTTAAATGCCGGCGGCTACCTCTTTGCAGTTATACAAAATTTTTCTCTTCTCTATGTTTACTTAAAAGAATCACTAATCGAGTAAAATAATTAAATAAAACCTTTCAAGGGACCGCATGTTAGGTGTCGGCCATAGATCTCAGTCTCCTCTTCTAACACGGGGATAAAGTTTAAAACGGCGTTATAAATACGATCTTGTCTCAAATACGTAATTATTCCTTCAACTATCACCTTTAGTATTTTTTTTCTCGCCTGTGTATTTTGTATTATAAGAAAGTTATATGACGGAAAAAAATATGTGTTTACAGACAGATTTAGATATTATATTCAATAAATGTGTTTGGAGGTATAAAAATAAACAATATTTTGTTTTAGGAATATACAGTATTGTAAAGCAGAGATGAAGAAAACTTTTATCAAACTTATCATTACTGATTTAAATACTGTTTGTAATAGTTTCAATAAACAACTTAAATATGTTCATGTATATCCTGCTGTAATAAGTGTTGTCATAGCCAAGGAAACGTATCGAATCTTCGGACAGGATGTCAGCATTGCAAAGCTAAAGATATTGTATTTGTGTGAAGAACATGTTCGTAAAGGATAAAGTTTTACAGTCGGTTATGAAAAGACTTTCCCACGTAATTTTAATATTTTTTTGCATAAAATGATCTCCCACCTGTTCTTATTTATACTGTACGCATTTCAAAAAGAGTGTCAGTAAACGTCTGTAGCTTAGAAGGCATTACTAAAATTATAAACAGATAATTTTAAATTTAACTACTTTGTCATTAGCAAATCTATTTTAGAAGAAATATGATTGATATTTGTCTTATAAAATTTTAAATATTATATAGCTTTGGTTGGTTTTGATGGACTATGAATTATGTGTATAACTGTTAAAATTTAAATGGTATAAACTTGAGTTGAACTTTGAATACATAACGTTGGCCTAATTGTAAAACCTCGTAACTGCCAAATACCAAATTTTACAGGAGAGCAAAAAAAGTGATTTATTTAGTTGATTTTGTTTTTTTTGTTTTAAAACCTAGTATTTTAGATCATGTTGTGAAGTAATAGAAATTATTAAAACGATTGTACCAATAAATATTTGTGTGTATTGATGTATTGGGAGTTACGAGGTTTGTACTAAAATACCATTGGAGTTACATGTTTTCACAACAAGGAGTTACGTGTCCTCCATTTTGCTCATTATTCATTTCCCTAGATATTGTGGAGTTACATGAACAAGTTTAAAAACCATATTTTACTTTGCTAGTGATATAGTGTATAACTAACTAACACTAACTATAATTACAAGGTTAAAAAAATTAAAACTCATTTAAGAACAAGAAATTTTATTTTACATTATGTACCGTATCGTATTAGTCATGTGGCAAATTGTCATAAAATGAATGGTTAGTCACTGGGTAGGATCATCTTTAACTCCTGCAGATGGTTGAACTTGGACCTTGGAATTTTTAATCTAGCAGAGTACAACTGAGGAAAGTCGAACTTGCCAAGTAAAATAAAATAATTCTTCGACACCAGAATTGAAGTTAGATTTCTCCTTCGGTTTAGATTGTTTGGTAGAGGATTTTTTTCTCGTTGGTCTCACAGGGATAGTCATATTGCTGAGATTTCCCGTTGTTTCTTTTTTATTCTTCGGGTCGAAAATTGGAAACAGCTTGTAGTCATCCTCGTAGTTAAGTTTATAGGATATTTTACCATCTTCAGTTAAATAAAAGGCAGCGTATATCTGTGACTTTTGGTTGACCTACACCAACTCCTGTCCTAATAGATTTAACTGGCATTGTTTTATTGAAATCTGTAAAAAACGTGTGTTCCAGGTAGTTTACATGGTAAGGTTGAGGGTTCTTCCTAGCCTTCTTGCAAATTGCAGCATATTCAGCAGGAATGTTTATGTCTTTGTTTTTCAGACATCTCTCTATAATGGAATGCATGGAATCGCATTCCATTTGAGTATGTCCTCTCTCTAAATACTTTTGTTCAATGATAATCTGATGCCTTTTAGCTAAGTGCATTAAGGCATTTGCTAAAGTAGCACATCTATTTTGGTAATTACACCCATCGCTGTAAATAATAACTTTTTTGCTATCATTTCTTAAAGGAAAGTTGTGAAACGATTAAAATCCGTTAAAATAGTCGCAAATTCATTGGCTGTAAGCTGGCCTTCACACTCGTTCCATAGGTAACAATAGCCATCTTTTGTCTTCAGGTCAAACACTGTCATATTGTGAACAGCTAATTTACTAGGGTAATATAAAGCTGATGCATTAGACCTCGGACTAAGCAGCAATGACTGCAGGTCAGTTGTGTATACGTGCTCTTCATTTTCTTTATCATTTTCCCTTCGACTTTCTTGCTTCTTCTTTTTTATTAATGTGTTCATCAAATGCTTCTTTGTCAATCCTGTTGTGTTTGTAGGCTATACATTGATCACACTGATCTTTTTGGGCCTATATAAACCTAAGTTTAATTCTTCGAATATTTTATGAAACGAGCAACTGGATAGTGGAATCATTCCCTTTCCTTTACACCAATCCTAGCAATAGAATTCATCCAATTTAGCTTTTGATGACCACATGGGTTCCAAGAAAAGTTTCTTAGATGATGCCCTACAATAATGGCTCTCTACCTGTCGTAGTGATTCAAAAAACTCTTTCATTGCGTTATGCCTTCTGGTAAGCTCTTCTCGTTTTGATTTACCATTGGTTTGAATTGCTCTACTTTTAGGTCTGGAGCTAGAGACGCCATTTTCTTCATTACCAATATCATCTTCATTGCTCTCAACACTGGTATGATCACTATTACTTTTTTCTTTAATCCAGTTAAGTAAGGTCCATTCTCCGATATTTATCGTAGCCAAAAAGGTGCTCCTGCAAACTCGCTGTTTTTTGTTATCTACAGTGAAATAAAACTCATGAGAGAATTTTCTTCTTGATTTACCTTCCTCTTTTCTGTCTCTTGCCCTCCCAGTCAAACGTACTTCAGTTAACCCTTTGACATAACATTTTTTTAGATTCCCAGGATAATTCCCAGAACTCATTAAAAATGTTCTTTCTCTGATTGTCTGTTAAGGATTTGCAGTAAAATTTTGCATTTTTACATTTGCATCTGACATCTTTTATTTCTCTTGGTGGCTTAGTTACGACAAATTTATTTTTTCCATTTACTAACTTTCTCCCTTTGTACTGTTTTCCTTTTTCCCTCAACAACTTTGCCTTTTTATACTCCCAATCATCCTCTTTCACCATGTGCCTTTTCCTCCTGCTACGTTGACTGTCGTTTAACGTCGGTCTTACGTCACTTTCATTGGCATCATTAGAATTAGTTTTCACCGGGTTGCTGATGTTCATTTATTTCTTGAAGTATTATGCTTTGATGCAGAACGTCTTGATTAGTTTCAACTAAATTGTCTATCATCTCATTATCATGAGTATCATCTGTCATATTATTTGTTTTCCTGAGGTACTACTATGCTTTTCGGCACAACTTCACTATTAATTTCAAGTAGATTTTCTATCATCCCATTGTCATTATGAACTTCACCCCTCAAACTGAATAGTTCAAATTCCTCATTTGTAGTATCATGTTGTCCACCAGTGCCATGGGGTCTTTCATTACCATTAAATAAACTTTGTGCTGTATCTAATATTTCATTCGAACTGAAGGTAAAGTCACTTAAAATGTTATGAAGATCCTCAGTTTCTGTTCTGTTATCTTCTACTTGTAAAAGAGAACCATCTGATTGCAATATAAGAAACTGGCTGGATAATGCATCGTTCAAAAGATTATTTTCCACTTGAAATTCAATTTCCAATGACTCGTCAATAAAAGTTGTTTCAGCTTGGCATTCATTGACCAATGCCTCATCAAACAAGGTATTCTCTTCTTGACATTCTATGTCCAATGTTTCGTCAATTAAAGTATTTTTAACTTGGCATTCAATTTCCGGAGGAATAACCTAATTTTTTGCATATTCATGTTTAGTGCTTGATGTTGATTCTGATGGCTTTTGACAGCCATTTGAGGGGTCTTCACTTTGTGTTGATTTTTTCTGCCTTTTTTTTAAAATATCTAATATAAGTTTACCTCGTGAGGCCATCTGGAACAAAATGTTTCAATCAGGTTTTCTGGCATTTGAAATAACGATTGTGTTCCTTGTCCTGTAACTCCACAACAAGTATCTGTCTCTACGGATTCTTATAAACAAATCTTGTAACTCCAACAGTGTGATTATTTGCAAAACACGTAACTCCAGGAATCAGATACTAACAAAACACGTAACTCCTGATTTTATTAGTAACTTTATTGGTTTTTTAAGAACTTAAGGGCAAGACGGGTTAAATTATCTATTTAGAGTTATGTTTAATGCCTTCTACAACCTGTAATACACTAACAATTACGAGAAAAATAATTAATAACTATAAACTGGTAACTCCCAAATTGCATTTCATAACCTCAAAATGCTGAAGTGGTAAAACATTGTAACTCCACCATAAACATTTTAATTTAAATGAAGTA
Source organism: Homalodisca vitripennis (assembly GCF_021130785.1). Lineage (NCBI taxonomy): Eukaryota > Metazoa > Arthropoda > Insecta > Hemiptera > Cicadellidae > Homalodisca > Homalodisca vitripennis. The sequence continues at coordinate 4,032 of NW_025778946.1, read as the reverse complement.
CTTAATAACTATGATTGTAATATAGCTTCATAATATTCATAAAGTTCTACTTACAGTACTTCCTTTAGTAGGTTCCAAAGGTCAAGACAATACGTTTAAAAAAAAAAGTAAAGAATGTCTTATTTTTACCAGGCGAAGTTAGGGCTAAGAAGCCCTCTCTAACACTTAACCTGGGGACCAACGGCTCCCCACACCAAAAATATGGGTTTGGTGGCGGTTTTACACCAGAAATATAAACAAACTGACAGCACTGACACGGCACTCTGAGTATGCTTATGGTTTACACACAAGCACATGGAGTTAGCAGGTTTGCAAAAAACAAAATTCCCTATTAAAAGATACGAGGTTTGAAATTTCCCTTTTTCTATATTCACAGTATTTTTGGGAGGTAAGAGACTTACCTAAGTGTGTAGAAATCACCAATAGCAACCTAACGAAATAATAACCCAAAATCGCCATATTTGGGAGTTATGAGGTTTTACAATTAGGCCAACGATAAGATCATTCTGGCACATACCCTTTCAATAAATGAATTTTAAAATCAAATGTTATTCAATGTCAATGTATGAGTACCCGAACCATAAAATATGCATAACATTCTGACGTCGGAGTGAGTCGGAACTACATTTAGAACAACATTAGACTATATTTATATTTAATTTATATTATTATTGAGTGTTTGTTATATGAATTAAAATAAAGGAATTAACTTTTTTATTTGTTTTTTATATTTTGAAACAAGCACAGTTAATAAATCAGTAGCAGTGGCATAATGTGACAAAAAAAAACTTATAACGTTTTTATGTTTATGTTATGGTATGAATATTTAAAAAATAAATTTTCTTTTAGGGTTCTTAGTTTTTTGAGTAGAGAATGTTTGAGGATCGCTCTTTGAACATACTGAAAAAAAATAATCTAGGAAAGATTTAGTATTTGTGTCGTATATTTTTAAGAAGTTGTAAAAATTTATAAAAATGTCAATGAAACTAAAAATTGGTTAAGTGTTAAAAAAACATATACCAATTTTAATAACTGTAAGATAAGAGGGCAGTGCGTGTTAGATAAGGCCTCTAAAGTACTATAGGCATATTTTATTAAAAGTGAAAAAGTAAGGAACTTAAGAGTTATATAATAAAGTCTTGGATTTTTTGTTCCCTAGCACTTTTTAAAACTTCTTAGAACTAAGCGGCCAGAATACTGTCAGGTTACCAATATTAAAATTTGAGAATGATGATGCATGCATTTGTTGCAAAACAACGTATTGAAGAGAAATAATTATTTTTTATATTGAACTACAATTATTTCAATCCCAATACGCGAAAAAAGGGACAGATCATGTTTATTTGTGCAAATATAAATATTCACTATATTCATTTATGAATTACCTGTAATAGAACCAAACAAGTAATGAGTGCTCTTATCATGTGTGGTGTCATTCATATGGTAATAGGCTGTAGGGTTAATAAATGTGATAATTGACCTGTGAATAGTAATCACAATCACTAATTAATAACTATCACCACACTGCTGCCTGCCGGTCATTACAGGTAGAACGGTTTCATACATATACATATACATACGCAGTGTAACAGAAATTGTTACTTAAAACAAGCTGTAACTACGGTTCCATACACAATTTTAAAAATATGTCCCTATCCTACTTGGTAAAAGCATTCATGATGGACCAAACATTGTTTATCCTCATAATGAACGTAAGTAGGCATAAGGGTTAAAGCGAGGAGAGATTGCGCGCCGGTAGGAGAGATTGCGCCCTCTTTGTTCCAGCTGGTTGGAGTTGGGTGCGCGCGCAGCGTCCCTCAGTGCCTCGATCCGCTTCATTAGTTGAGTGTTCTGTCAAAAGTTCAAGACGCTAAGTACTGTTTATTAGTGATATATATTAAACCTACAACTTTCATTTCAAAGGTAAGTGGCTGAATTTTGTCTGCAGGATGCATGAAATTTAATCAGTACGATGCTACGATAACATTATTCGGTATTTACCATTTTTTCTAGAGAGGTAATGACATAGGCAAACTGTACAGATAAGGTGGTTGGTCAAATCTCGCTTCGGCCATCTTAGTTTAAGCCTGCGCAATCTCTCCTACCGATTTAGGACAGTACGCGCATTTCATGTTGAGGAGAGATTGCGCATTTATTCCATTTAATGTAATGGTAGGAGACATTGCGCATGGATTTCATAATTAATATTAACTATTTGTGAATCTACATATTCGTTAGAAATTCATTAAATGTATATTATGAATCTTTATTTATTTTATTAATATGAATTGCATATTACCATTAATAAAACAACTTAAAAAAAAAATTAAAACATATTATTTACCAAGATGACTTATTATTTATTTATTTTTTACAGGCTAACATGCCTAACGTGTACAAGAGGAAAACAAACAAAAGGATCCTGGACAGAAGATGATCTATCATCAGCTGTAATCAGCAATAAAGAATGGATCATTATCAATAAGAGCAGCAAGCAAGAGGTTTAAAATACCAGAGTCTACATTAAGACATCGAATGAAGAAGAATGATTTTGCAAAACGGAATTTGGGTCCAGATGGCCAACTAGGATTGGAAGCCGAGAAAAAATTGGCTTTGCACATAATAAAAACTTCAATCTGTAGGGTTTGCACCTACACAAAAGAATGTTAGAATGTTAGCTTACAATTTAGCAGAAACATTGGGTATTAAACACACCTTCAACAAAGACCATAAAACCGCTGGAAAAGTTTGGTTTTCGTCATTCATGCGGCGACATCCTAATTTAAGTGTGAGAAAAGCTCAAGGCATTAGTAGAGCAAGAACAGAAGGAATGAATAGGGAAGAAGTAAAAAGTTATTTCAATCTTCTCACTTCCACCTTAAAAGAAAACAACCTTTTAGATAAGCCCAACTGTATTTGGAACTGCGACGAAATAGGAGTGCAGCTTAATAATGAGCCTGGAAAAGTTATTGCCCAAAAAGGAAGCAAAGACGTTCACGTCGTTACAAGTGCTGAAAAAGGGAGAAACTGTAACTATTATGGCCTGCTGCAATGCAGAGGGACAGTTTCCTACCACCTTTTTGTATTTTTGTATTTTTAAAAGGGAGTTTACGCTAAACCACAATATATCAAAGATGCTCCCCCTGGAACTGTTTTAAAAATGAGAAGAGAAAGTGCGTACATAAATAGTGAACTGTTTCATGGAATGGATTTCTGAACACTTCATCCCAAGAAAGTCTCCTGGAAAGCATTTGCTAATTTTAGATGGCCATTGCCTCACACATGAACTGTCCCAATATGTTGCAAAAGGCTTATGATAATGACATCATTATCTTATGTCTGCCTAGTTCATACTACACACTACCTACAAACCCCTAGATCGTGTAGTATTCAAGCCTTTGAAAACTTATTTTAAAGATGCTTGTAACAAATTAGTCACATCTCGTTGTGGTACTGGCAAAATTTCAAGGGACGATTTTGGCCATCTATTGAATTTATCTTGGCCTCGTGCTGCCACTGTTCAAACTTGGAGTGAGTGCTGCGTTTCGTGCCACAGGAATCCATCCTCTAAATATTGATGTGATACCAGACTATGCATATCTTTTACATTGTGACCAAGATGTAAACCAGATTGTTCCTGATCCCACAACAACTCCAACCAACCTTGACATCAGTTAATAATCCAGTATCTGAAAACACTGAACCACCTATTTCAATCCAATCATCTCAATCAAATCATTTAATCCCTCCAATCTGTCAACCATCAACCTCAAGACAATGTTCAGCCGCATCTGTAGAAACTCCAACAAAAGTTTTACAAAAACTTTCACCGATTCCTAAAAGTTTGGAGCCTTCAAAATCAAAAAAGGAAGCAAAGTGCCATGAATGTTACAGATCCAAATAACATAACCAAAATCAAGATAAAAAAAAGAGTTAGCATCAAACAAGAAAAAGCGACCAGATGAAAATAAGAAACCTGCATGGAAAGAACAACCCAAAATCTTGCAAGATACAAAAAAAAGGACTTAAAAC